>NC_080096.1:56875000-56927500 GCF_950005125.1 Chionomys nivalis
CCCTGGAATAAGAGCATGCACCCTCACCTCTAGAGACTAATAGGACCAGGCTGAAAAAATAGCTCCCGGAGTGCTGTTCCCAGGGGACATACATCAAGCAACAATACTTTCTCTTTGATGGAAAGATTTTCCATGAACTTTAGTTATCAAATCACTCCTTCCAGATTTCTTGCAGTTTTAATTCTAATTCATTTAAGAACACATTTTTTCTTTTTAAATTATTATGGTCTTGCTATCACATAGCCACTGATCTGCCCAGTCAGGAAAGAAGGATGGAAGACGATTCTATTAACGAAACTGGCCCAGTCCAGGACAGATCCAGTGCTAGCAGCCTACACTTCATCTCACTCGGAGAAGCCTGTGTCATTAAAGAACTCCTCTTCAGTAAACTTACATGGCACTGCTCTGGTTCCAGTCAAACCAAGACACTGAACCGCTATCTTCTAACATGGCCACAATCCAGGGAGCAAGGCAAGATAAATGAGTGCCAAGAAAAAACTCAAGCTAGAAACAGAAGTTAGAGCCCATGACTCTAGCAACGCAAAATGATCAGACATGGTCAGGGACAAAGGCTACTTCCCAGCAGGGCCTGGGATGCTTTCTCTATCTACGCCAAAGTCACTGAGACAGACAGGAAGAGCAATGCGTACTTGGTGCACCTCTACATGACCAAAGTTTTCACAGAGCCACCCACAAAGAGACACAGTCTGCATATTTGCACAGCAATTAGCTTCCTAGTCATCCAGGAAGATGGTTTAGCAGAAGACAACATTCGCCCCTTCAGACTTGACTTGTTTGATTTTACAGATGCATGCTTCAGGCACATAACTTACAGAACATGAAGAAAAAAATTATAAAATCCAAGAAAAGTGTTCACTTGCCTTTTTTTCCTCCTGTAACGAAGAAGCCAATGGCTGCTCTAATAAAACTGCCTTCGGGCAAATAGCTGTAGTCAGTAGGAACTGTGGAGGCAGAAAATGATCAAATTAACTAGCGGACTTGGCAGGGCTAATGAAGGAGAGGTAATGATCTCATGCTGCCATCTCAACCCAGAGACAAGGCAGAGATGGTTATGCCATTATTGTCAGCACAAGACCCTGTGGCTGCAGCTAATTCTATTAGACCAAGGGACTGGCTTGAGGGAATCACTCAGGTTATCTGGGAAAACTTAAAATGGTGACAAACCTAGGAGGGACGTAAAGAGAAAACTCACACAGGCTGTTACTCCAGTCAAGTGGTGAAAAAAAAAAAAACCTCCCTCCCTGGCATACTAGTACAACAATGAGCTCCAATCCAATGACCTCCTCAGGGTAGGCGAGGAGCCAGCTGGGCTCCTAAGCATAGGCACTGTCCTACAGGCTTGTTAGAATGCTGCACCAACTGTATGGACCAAGAAAACTCAAAACCCGGGATTAACAGCACCATCTCCTTCTTAAGGCAGAGCCCTTTAAGGGATCAACATGTACAAAGAACCAGATGTGGCTGCTGACCTGAACCAGTGAGCCAATGACATTTCTGCAAGCTGAGTCCTGAGAGTTCCCTAAATCCTTCTCCTCCCCGTCTCTCATAATGGTTTCGTGACACAGTTTTGTTGCAATGAATGGTTCCACTGGAAAATTCCACTAGAAATGAGTAGCTGTGTTTTCCAGACACACAATTATTTTGTACATAAGAACCTTTGTGCAAGCTGACTCACCATTACTTGATTTGACTAAGTGCTCACACACACACACACACACACACACACACACACACACACACACGCAAACCCAAAGCCTGGCATAATGTGTTATTTTACCAGGATACTATAAGAGCCCCAGCCTTTGAAACTGGCACTAGCAAAAGTCTCCACTAAGGTGTTTTTAAATTCCCTTTCCTATATTAATATGACAGCTTACAGCTGTCAAGTTCATCATGTTGGAAAAGATGTGGACCAAAGGCCTCTGTCTGAAGCTGCGGAGTGACGGCAGTGAGAGAATCAAACATTGTAGAAGCCCACATTTATAGTTACACTATCATAGATGTCCTGCCAGGAATACATGGAACTAAGGTTTAGTGATGGATCTTTACTTTCTAAACCTCTGTGGACCAGAGGGTCAAAATACCATTTATAAGGAGCAAGGGACAGATATATTAAGGTGGTTCTTTCCCCAGAAAATCTCCAAGTACAAACATAAGCACATGGGAACTGTAATATTTTTATTGCTTTTATCAAAAGATACAAATAGAAAGGGCTTTGTTATTTGAAGAGCTAGGATTGAAACCCCTAAGGAGGTACATATCTTTGAATGTGTTTTCCTCATTACCTTTATAGAGCCATTGGGCAGAAAAATCCCAGTCATAAATAAAGAGACTTTTTTTTTTTTTTTTGAGAAAGGGTCTCACTGTGTAGCTCTGCATAAAGAGATTTTTAATGAAACATAACACCATTACTTTTTATAAAAATAAAATGTCTGTTCCAAGCTTTCAAGGACGTGATCCTTTGTTTATAGACCTGTCACTAAACAAACTCTTAATGTAACTCATATAATATTTCTGAGCCTCATATTTTTCATTTGTCAAATACATGTACTTGACTGAATGTCTATGCTGTCCTCTAAGGGAGTCAAGAGAGGAAGTGTAAGTGAATATGAGGTTTGGAGGCCAATAAACCTAAACGAAAGCACCACTTTCTGCCATATGACCTGGAGTAGGTCTGGAGGTCTCTCGATACTCCATTTTGCTCAGATGTAAAATAAATATCATAACACCCATCATGTGGAATTGTTGTGATGCCCAACTCCCTTAACAAAGTGCAGAATCCCGAGTTAGCCATTCCTTCTTCCGGTTCCAGTATATTAGGACTTTAATCTTACCAGAAGTTCTGCTTTGATTTGAAGACAAAGTAGATAGATGAAGATGTCCTAGAAGCCATATTGCATTTGACTGAAGACCAATCACCCCCGAGACATTGATGACCTAAGGATGAAAACATAGCAGTTTGGTGATGGGGCAAAATCCAAGTTCTATTCAATAAAAGGCCACCATAGAATATTACTAACACTGTAGGAATTAGAGGCTTAGTTGAGAACAAGAAGCTCTATAAATGAATGCTAACATGAGTCTCCTACACTAGACCAGAATCTTATGCTGTTAAGTAGCAGCTGAATGAATGAATGAATGAATGAATGAATGAACCAACCAATTATGGCAGAAAGTACTAGCAATATTCCTGGGCTTCACTGAGTGAGACTGCTCTAAAAAACTGGTAAAAGAAAGCTCTAAAAGGATTGGGGCTGGAGCCTAGTTGGTCGAGTATTTGCCTAGTGTGCAAAAGGGCACGGGTTCAGCTTCACCACAGCGTATGCTAAGTGTGGTGGCTCATGCTTATAATCCCAGCACCTGGGAGGATCAGGAGTGCAAAGTCATCCTAGGCTACACAGCTTGAGACTAGCTTAGAGCACATGAGATCCTGTCTTAAAAGAAAAAAAATTCAAAAAGTAGAAAGGAAGGGAAAGTTTCTTAATAATAAAGTATTTCTAAAAAAACAAAGAAATTTTAACTCATTCTTTTTTAAAAAAATAATTTCTATCGTTGATTATTATAATTCATGAACATTTTAAAATAATTATTTCCAGTTCTTCCAAGTTTTAACAACTTAAATTTCAGTAGAATTCTTTTTCTGAGCACATTCTTATTCACATATATAAAATATTTTTTCTCTGCCCAGAAATTCATGCTTTCCACCATGAACGAAAACATCTTTATGTGCTAGGTATTATAATTAGCCATGTCTTATAAGAATGAAAACAAGTATGCTAAGTGGGAAAGAGAAGCCCGAAAGCAACAGCGGCAGCAATCATAAACACCCCGCTTGGACGAGGTGCTTGGGAAGAGGCACACAGTGCCCATGCGGTGCCCTCAGGACCGTGGCTACAGTGACTCCAGCTCTCTCGACCAGTGCCGTCACAGTTCATTCAGTAAACGTAAGGCTTTAAGAAATCAAAGCTTTATCAGCAGACGAGCATGACTATGCCTCCGCGAGGGTTACAAGGACAATTATTAACTCACAAACTCTCATCTGAACTAATGCCATCTGACCATTCTTCCTGGGTATCTGCCCTGCCCTTTGCCCACAATGCATCTTTCCTTGTCCCAAAAGCTAGATAACCCTTGCAAGGTCAGGTTTAATTTTAAGGTGATTCAGTAACAACCTAACTCAAAAAAGCCAGTATTCTCTCCCGCCCCCCACACACCCAGGAGCAGGGACTATCTGTCAATGAACACAGGCCCATATACTACTTTGAAATGCCCATGAACTCAACATGTTTGTTAGACTTTCACATTTGCCAGGTAAGACACACTATGACAAGCAGTATGAAAAAGATAACGAGGGAAGAGATGTGTGTCCCATCCAGGGGCTGAAAATTCCACTCCTTACCTCGGTTAAGGTTCTAATGACTTCATTAAGTCTTGCTTGAGAATGGGCGCTCTGGATGGCCTCTGACTTGAGCTGAAAGAGTGAGCAAAAATGAGCCAGGACGTGAGCATCATCTAGGGCTGGGACAATTTATCAACTGTCGGTATATTCCAAGCATGTAAGTGGAAAGCTCTTCAAAGACAGGGCCCAGGATTTATTTACCACTGATTTCTTAGCACCTTTTCATGGTGGCACATAGCAGTCCCTCAAAGTTTTACTATATGAACAAAGGTGTGTAATTCTGAACTGTGATAAACTTACACACTTCTGTCCACTAGGATAGTGTTTCAGAATAAAACACTTGCAAAGATTTAAACTTGAATATTATAGATATGAGTTGAAATTCCTTATGAATGAATTTTGAAATTTCTGAGGGTTCAGTTACTTTCTCAGGTAGGAAAGTCTATGTAAAGTACATACTTTAAGAGGCTTGATTCCTATAAATTAAACCAAACAAAGAGCAATCTCTACAGAAAGAAGTCTCGGCCAGGAGTACTTTTTCGCAGAGCAAGGCACTGAAAACCCAGAGTAACTATCGCCATGAACACAAACTCCTCTTCCCCTAGGATATTAAAGCCAATGCCGCCCTACTGTTGCTACGGTTATGTACGCATTCGAATTCCTTCCCTTCAGGTTTCCTGGCTTTACCTGCATGACATCCACATCTGAGCCTACCAGTGCCACCAGACCATGAAGGGCTGCGAGACAGAGCATGGTAGAGGAACCCTGCAAACCAAGAATTGAAACAGTCAATGGCAAACATGCCGTGGGTGTGAAATCTACATAAGTTGCTGCGCACAGCAAGGTCAGTGACTGAAATTATAACAAATGCATAGGGTCAGTACAACTGACAATAACTAACCATGAAATAACAACAGACAAATGTATAGGATCAATACAACTGACAATAACTAACCATGAAATAACAACAGACAAATGCATAGGGTCAATACGACTGACAATTAATAACTGACCATGAAATAACAACAGACAAATGTATAGGATCAATACAACTGACAATTAATAACTGACTATGAAATAACAACAGACAAATGTATAGGATCAATACAAATAATAATTAATAACTGACCATGAAATAATAACAGACAAATGTATAGGATCAATATAACTGACAATTAATAACTGACCATGAAAACAGCAGACTAAAACAAAGGAACATTCTAAAGCTGTTATATAATAGGTGGCTTTTTTTGGTTCTATTTATCCAGAAAACCATAACATTGTTTTATAAGTAAAGCCCTATCAAGTAGCCAATTTTTAAAAAATAAGACAACCTGTAATGGTTGACAGACTGTACTTAGAAGAGACTAAAGATACAGATGCCATTTTCACTTGAAATTACCTGTTCATTTATTGTTAGGCTATATATCTTAGCAGTTCCTATAAGGAATCCAATCAATTAGCTATTTTTCCTTTAAATTATTTAACAGTATACAGGTGACTCTTACCTCTGCCAGGACAACCTTAATCCAGTTGGGGAGGAGTCTGTTGCCCAAGTCTTCAGCTTTTCCGTGTCCACACACAGACAAACCATGAACCAGATTTCCTAATGCCAGCGCAAAGCCTGAAGTCTGGTACAAATAAAAATAGGGGCGAGGGGGAAAGTATATATAGGTAAGGACTCATATAGAACACTTATAATACACAGAGCAAAACAAGCATTTCTAGGGTTCCTATCCCAAAGTTTGATGTGGACTTTGGAAACAGAGTCTTACTGTAAGGAATTCTACTGCTGTGTGTAGTTTATCTTAGAAGAACAATTCTGTCCTGTCAATTGACAGCTCAGTAGCTCTAAATTCTCAGAACAAGGTATGTGTGAAAAGCCCGAGGTTCATCACCCAAGGTTAAAATCCCCTCCTAAGCAAAAAAGATGCCACAACATGTGCAGTATATGAACACTCCTGACGTTGTTATTGCAGAACATATTCTGAAAACTTACAGGAAGACCAGCTCCTATAAACTTAAATTCCTTCCCCCTCACAGTTCCTTGCTTCTCCTGCATCTCAATGCTAGCACATACTGAATATTTTATGGATACAGAGTAATGATCTGAGAAAGAAAAAAACCACAATGAAGCTGCACATGGTGATGCACACTTTCAATTACAGCATTAGGAAGGCAGAGGCAAGCAGATCTCTATGAGTTCAAGGCCAGCCTGATCTACACACTGAGTTCTAGTTCAGTCAGAGCTAGACTCTGTCTCAACATCTAAAAAAAAAAAAAAAAAAAAAAAATTACATTTTCAGCCAAATGTCCACAGAAGCTGAGAGATAAAACATGAGAAACGCATCTGGTAGCCAGTGGCTGCTGGCTACAACGGCGACAATAAAGAGTTATCAGACTTTTCACCAGTTCTAGATACAACAGAGTCCACGCCAGTCTACGTAACTAGAAGGCAGCATGCAACAGCAGCATGAAACTCAAGGGGAGAAATCATCGGAGCACATGTTCCAACCTGCTGGTTGCTCTCTACCAACAGCTGAAGCTTGCTCATAATATCTTCAGCCTCCACAGCCTCAATAATGCCAGCACTGAACGCCGATGAACACACACAGCTCAGAGTATAGGCAAGGACCTAAGAAGAAAACACAGCAGAAAAAAATGTTTGCTCACAGGCAAAATCAAAGACCTTGGCTTAGGTGCTATCGCTCTTCTGTCAAATTCCCCAGAAGAGCTGAATTTAGATATAGATACCCCAGACTGGCTAACAGTTTGCTGTGTGATTTATATTCTGTTTCATAAAAGGGTCAAGATGGGGATCATTTTTAGATAGGATTTGGAGGCTCAAATGCAAATAGTTATGAGACAAAACCAGGATTCAAATGTGGGTCTTCAGTCTCCAAACCAAAGTTGCTCACAGCTTGATGCCACCATAGTAATGTCAAAACCATAAGGAATTAGATCTTTACCAACTAAAACGTGCCATGCACTCCACTCCAGACTCACAGGAAAGAACAGGAAAGACGTGAAACACAACTGTGTTTCCATTCCCTGCGAGGAACTGAGAGCATCAGTGAACAGGAATGCAGGCTTGGGAGTTAGATGAATTATGTGAAATTGAGAGGACTTGTTTCTGCTCTGTTTTTTGTGGTTGCCATTGTATAGGTGTGAAACTTAGTAAGTAAATGAATGGATATAAGAACAAATAAATAAAAATCGATAAAGGGAACAGAGGTAATACTTCGGAATCTTCTAAAATTCCATCTGCGAGGTCAGTTTGAGAAAGTCAGTTTCTGCAGACCCCTTCTTGCTACCTCCCATGTTCACCGTCAAACCCTTTCATATGATGCTGTTCAACTCCCAGTGACGGCTGATGCGTAAAAATACAAGTAGCTTCCAAGGAAGAAGCCAGATATAAAACATCTGAGGGTGGGCAAAACCACTTGCTGGAGGATTTGTTAATCAAAACATCACAGCAGACAAAAGCATCTGCTACAATAATAACCTTGTCTTCGTTGATTAATCAAATTGTTCTTTCTTCGAAACACCCACACAAATACTATATACATACACATATATATGTATGCACACACATTTGTAAATCATGTTCCACACTACTTTAAAAATGGAAATGCAGTGCATACCTAGAACAAAACTTCAACTCCCTGGGCCACAAAGAAATTTCCCAATTCAACAAGTCGCCTTGCTGAAAGCAGAGGAACTGAGCAGGGAAACACAACAGCCATTATGTACCCATCAATAGCTTGTGGGCAGGCTGGGAGAAAAGAGAATCTGCTCTAATGAGAGGGAGAATCTGGCCCGGCCACAAGGTCATCCCTCTCCCTCCCATAGGCGGGAGCAGGCAGTTCAGCTCTACCTGGGCACAAGAGAGAAGACATGCCGCACACCTAAAGTATCCCCACTAAACATGGGTCACACACGGCAATGGTGTCACACCAACTCTTTGCATATTTTTCTGCCACTTTTTACCAGATATGGTAATGGGAATTTCCTCAATAATTTTTCATACTAGTGGGCATTTATTTGTGGTTTCTTAAGCTTGTTTCTGACTTGTTTTTAAAAGTTACATTTCATTTGAGGACAGTTCTGAAAACCCTCAAGTTAGTCCCCAGAAGCTGTACTTCTTGGGGAGTGCTGGAGCAACGCTGTGTTCTCCAGTGGTTTTATCTCCTACACCACATTTAAGTCCAAGTGCAATTTGGAGGCCTCATGATGGAATATAGGTGGCTTGCCATTTTGATTTTCTGCCTATTTGTACCTGTAACTGAATTTTTCAGTTCGAGGGTTACTAAACTCTAAAGCAAAAAGAGCAGCAGCAATGAGAAAGCAGAAGACAGCGGAGCAGGGCGAGATGACCCCGCGTCCTACCTCCTGAAACGTCCTGCTCTGGCTTGCACTGTCATCTAGGTAGGCAGACAACTTCCGCAGAGATGCTGCCACGTGAACTCGTGACTCCATGTGGCTGCTGTGGCTCATGAGGGACAAGGCAAGTCCAACTCCCAATACACAGCCAGTGCTTGGAACGCAAAAGAGACAGAGTCAGAATCACACACTCACACAGGAGTTCATGCATTCCGAAGCTGAAGTAGACGGCAAGGTTCTGCTTCTGTCTGGTTCCAACAACACTGTGGCTTCTGACATGCACCCCTGACCTCTTTTCTCGAAACAAAGAGTTTATATCAAGACAAATATGCAGCAGGGTGGGGCTGTAGCAATTAGCAATGCACCTGACTTACATGCCTGCAGCTCTAGTTTCAAACCCTAGCACAGGCCTAAAAAAGAGACACACGCACATGCATGCACACATACACAATCACACACACATACACAGAGCTCTTTCCCATACACCCATCCTAGCACCAACAACTACACATCAGATATCCCACAGGACACAAACACGGAGCTTGACTAAAACTGGTGAGAAGCAGCTGTTTCTGCCCTCACAGAAATGCCACAGCCCTTCCCTCTGGCCTGTGCTGATACACTATGGTTTATCTGCACAAGGAGAGACAGGCTAGATCCCAAGGTGGGTGCTCAGGAGCTCTGGTTACGGATGGGAGCAGTGCAAGGCACAGTGTGCTGAGGGCTTGTGTTGCCCAGTCAACTCCAACAAGTGGAATCTCTTTCTTACAGAAACTGTGTATTCATCTGTGCACAATGACATTAATCCTTCTTTCCCCTCTGATCTCTGAGAGTACCATTGGGTCAGAAGAGAAAATGGGCAAATGACAGGCTTGTCAAAAGTTACCCTTGTGACAATTCAATTGGAATCTGGGGCTTTGTATCCCAGTGCCCTGAAAGGACACGTACCATTTAAAGAAAAGAATTGTTATCAAGAAACTTCAAGTCAGTATAATACAGTGCACCTGTGGCCATATTTTCCTTTCTAAAGTTTTTTTCATTCCTGTTGCTTTTCAACTGGAGGTAATACCAGCATTTCAGAAAACATGCTGGTACTTGTTTGGCATCCCCCTTGTCATGATATACACAGCTAAAACAGGCTTCCTGGGCTTTTCTCCAATATTTATATGGAAAGCATTTTTTCTCATTAACAACATCTATGCTTTTGGCTGGCATCAAGAACCTTGCTATGAATACTCTAGCCCCATACCCCCAACAACTCTGGGCCAACAGTGTCCACACCTGAGAGCAACTACTTAGAGGGAGAGATGGCCTTAGAGATATGCTCAAGATTACACAGGAAGCTTCCAGAAGAGAGAAGCCCCAGCCTTCAATTCCATCTGCCATGTCCAAGGCCCCTCTTGGGCCCTGCGTGATGTTATGATAACACCCACAAGAAGACAACTTTTACTGTTTTTCTAGTTTCTGTTGCATAATAAGCAACACAAGGGAGTCCTGTGTGGAGAAACTAACTCAGCCCACATCCAAACAGGCAGGACTGCTCAGCAGCTAATGCATTTCCCACCAGCTAAAACTAACACCTAGCGTCCAGCACCCCAGGACTGCATCTGAGGCGAGTCACATTTCTTAAGGAAGGCTACTCTTGATTAGTATGGATTTAAAGCTTTTGTTTTAATTAGGAATCTACAGGGAAGGTTTTAGCTGTTCTTCCATATTGACACACGTGAAACCGAGACAGAATTAGACAGAGCTATAATTAGACACAATTTGATTCATATTTTGACAAACTTGACCTTGCTCTCCCTTTATGTAATTGCTACTTATCCTTCAGATTTCAAATGGTTCTTCCTTGGAACCCCAGCAGGAAATCTCCTTAAAACTCTCGCAGAGCCCCTGTATTAAATTATACTCTACAATTTTAGCTATAAATTGCAAAAAGGGATTATTTGGGGGACTGTTTCTTCTCGAATTCCAGAGTTCTTTGACAGAGTCTATCTTCTTCCCCCTCAATATAGTATCCTCAGTCTGTGGTCTTCAACTGGGTGCATAGAAGGACTAATCCAGAATGTGATGAATGCTAAGGAATTGGCCACGGGAGTTTTATGAGTGTTGGGTATACAGAATACCTACAGAAAAGGGGGGGGCACACATGCACACATGCACACAATTCCTGACGCTTTTGTTTAATTGGATGTAAAACTGAACATATTACATAGAATTGAATCAGGAAAACACAATTTCTGTTTCTTGCCAAACTAAGCAAAGAAAGACAGATATTGTATTTGCATGGACAGATTATTTCTCTCAAAGCTCAAATAAAACTGGGGCTTATTGTTCTCAATAAACAAGCCATTTTGTGGAGTCTGCTTTTCAAGGTGCCCTGGGCTGAAGCTCTCCTATAACACCTCAAAGGATGCAGGCATAAAGGTTTAAAAGGGACATGTGACTTCTTAGGCCAGCGTTCTAAGGCACAGTTACAACTCTATTCAGGCATGCAACATTAACTGTCCGTCACATCAAATGAATATATAATCTAACTCTGTGTGTGCATGTCGATATACATACGATGAATATTCTTAATAAGTTAGATATCTGTAGCTCATATCTTGAGTCTTAGCTCAAGATATGAACCAAAATAACCCACTGACCTTTTAAAAGATTTCCTTGTTTCTTCCCCCAATTTATTGTATGCACCCAGAAAATATTCCTAAGGCTTTATTCATTTCATTTAAAATCTTCCACATCTTAACATCCTAAGTCTTAAAAATCACTCAAATGATTAGCTCACCATTTCCACCTACTTAGCTTAGTCTAGAATCTTCTGGATATGTCTGCCAGCTCTAAACCACAAATGCCTCGGGCAGAGGTAGCCTGCATGTATTCTGCCCACTGAAAACAAAAAGGAGTTCAGGGTTGCTGCCCCCAACAGCTAAAATCAAAGCAAATGATATCATTAGAGATTCCTCTGTGCTTTTGGAATTACTAGCATAAATATGCTATAGGAATCCTAGAAATGTAGAAAAAAACCTTTAATTCCAAGGCTCTACATAAGGCTGGAGAAATGGCCCAGTATGTAAGACTGACTCAAAGCTGGGCACGGTCACATGAGCTTGTAATGTCAGCAGGAAGAGTCACACAGACCCTAGGAACTTGTTGGCAAGCCATTCCAGCAAAAATAGTACGCTTCAAGTGCAGTGAGAGGCCCTAGCCTAAAACGCAATGAAGAGTGATAATGAACACTCCCAGGGCCTCCTGGGCATGCTTGGATTGGGTGCATGCATGCGCGTACACACACTCACACTTATTGGATGTCGTATCACAGTATATTAAAAGATCACCATCGCTTGGTGGTAGTGGTGCACGCTTTTAATTCCAGTACTCAGAGAAGCAGAGGCAGGTGGATCATTGTGAGTACAAGGGCAGCCTAGTCTACAGTAAGTTCTGGGACAGCTAGAGCTACACAGAGAAGCCCTGTCTCAGGGGGAAAAAGGGAAAGATTGCCAAGATAAATCATAAAAGAATGCCCAATTCTGATGTTCGTGTCGTCATATCACCTGAGATATAACAATAAAACTTTTCTAAAATAACCGCAGATGAATCTTGAATTGCCTAGCTTATTGTTGGCAATCCTGCAGACCAGGTACAAGCCATACAATAATTAGTTCTAATAGCAGTTAACATTTGTATAGCACTTTGCCCTTTACAATGCACAATTTAAATGTTATTGTATTTGTAACAGCTCAATAGTAATTAACCAAAGCTCAGGTCATTGATGAATAACATGACCACAATTAGGGCTGTCAGAACGGCAATGGCAAAAATATTGCCACTAGGTGGCAGCAAAAGCTAGCGATAGGACCAGACATCCCAGCCCAGGTGTTCACTCAGCAGGGACTCATCCATTGACTCGCTGGTGAATGTGTTCTGGTAGAATTCTATCATTCCAGGTGGCACACTCCTGGGTCATCTACTAACCATGTCTCAGCAATGCTTTCACTATTTCCATTGGGGTGGGGGTTGCCCTATTCACTATCTCCCTAGTGGGGGGGTTACCCTAAACTCTGGCAATTTCTTTAGACAAAGGAATATGCTATATGCCAGGCAATAAAGCCTGGGCCAAGTAATAGTGGGTAACATCTGCATGTCAATGGTGCTTATGAATAATAATAATAGTAGTAGTATTAATAATAATAATAATAAATAATGATGATGTTTTCTTCCCATGGAACTGTGTTCTCCACACTGTACTACACAAGACAAAGAAAAATGTTCCTAGGCCCATTTCTTAATTATGCCACCTATAAAGCATGTGACTACAAAAAGGTGTCAGCTCAGAGTCTTTCTTTATAGAGAAAATTGAAGAAAAGTCTTGCCTATAGTTCTCTCTCTGTTGCAATTACAGTTTAGGATTTAAGTGCCCAGGATACAGATCTGAAAATGCAGAGGATTAATAAGTTCCAGAAAAACCTGAGACGAAGAAAGAACTTCACCCAGGCCCCAAAATGAGGAAATACTGAGCTCCACTAACGGTAGGAATACTGAAGTTTGAATAGGAAGGGGAAGGCTGTTTGGAAGTCTGGACCTTTAACTGGGCTTTGATGGACCCAATGAGGAGGTGTTCCTGTTCTTCATTCCTCTGACAGACTGATCCCCTGTCCAAGCACACTCTCAAACACTGCCCTTCAATATGAAGATAAGAATCAAGAGTGAAGATAAGAATGAGGAAATGAGAATCTTACCAATCACAAAACTAAAAGTTAAGGTTAAATATACTTAGACATGACACCTTTAAGTAAATAAGCACCTATTCCACCTTAAAAACTTCCCTGGAAATGAATGGGAACCGCACGTGAGATGTTCTCCCTTGTTCCAGTTGTTAAGACCTTGCAGTGTTTGAACTGCAAGCTTTTCCACAACATTCTAATGCTCTGATCCACGGCTACAGTGAGTACTCTGGAAGGACAGGTAAGGAAGAAAGGAAAAGGCAGGGGTGGGTTTCTTACCTGGGGGCTATGAAGACAATAATAGTGATGCATACATTAGGCTCAAAATCTCAACCTGTCATTTGATCCAAATAATAAGCACATTCTTATTCCTCTCGCTACTAATTTTCTATATTCAGAAGATGCCAAAGGTGCCATCAGACTCCATTCCCGTATTCACACCATACACTGAAGATGTCACAAGATCCTGAAGGACTTGATGAACTGTCAGGTTTCTATTCAGTCTTACCCCACCTACATACAGACAAAAACTCGTCACTGCCACCTACTACAGAGATTAACTTTTTTTGTGATAAAACCCTCCATACGCTTTCCTTTATATGGCTGCATCATTACTTCAGCTACTCTTTGTTATTCTGAGCCTAATAAGCTGGACAGTACAGAAGCACAGCAGAAACGGGTGAGAGGTTACGTCTAATCTATTGTGATCTCTAGAAATAATGGACCCCACAGGATTCAAACCTGAGATTCCAAAACACAGAAATCAAAAGAGTAAAAGTTAGTGTTGATAATATTCCCCACAGCCTAATCAATCCATCTTATTCACCCATACAAGCCATGGAAATCGATTAGAGAGTAGAACTGTAACAGTAAGTTAGACTGTTTGTTTGTTTGTTTTGTTTTTCAAGACAGGGTTTCTCTGTGTAACAGTCCTCACTATCCTGGAACTTGCTTTGTAGACCAGGCTGCCCTTCAACTCCCATCTCTGCCTCCCAAGTTCTGGGATTAAAGGCATGTGCCACCACCACCTGGCAGGTTTTACATTATGATTCTTTTATGATTATTTTCATTTTTTGTTTATCTTTCACTAATAGAATAAAGCCATAAAATTTAAGGTATTTTGTTTTCAAGAAAAAACACTGAAAAAGGCATAAGGTTCAACTGGAGGTAGAAGGAAGACCCATTCCTGTTAAAACAGATTGTGATGCCTGATATAATCAATGGTCCTTTCCATTTGGTTCCTCCGCCTGGGGCTTTACAATTAAATTCAAACCATCAGAAGCTCTCTTTGCCCACTCATATTCAAATAATTTCAGCTAATCTTGAAAAGAGGCTAAGTGAGGTTACCTGGCCACCAGATCCACGCCCCACATACAAGTACAAAACAACACTGTAAGTTTGGTAACAGGGTTAAGTTACACAATGGCACTCGCTGCTCCACATTTAAGCAAAACGCACACCGATGATAGGGTTTTAGAACAAAAAAGTTTTCAATGAAAGATTCTTTCCAACTGTTACTGAACACTCTGCAAAGGAACTCATGATCACATCCTGCAAACACTTCACCATGGCGCTCAAGGCTTGCTGCAAGTAGCAAGCACTCTCTGAGCACCGGTTATGAAGGGAACCAACGTACTTGTGTTCAAGGCTGGGGTCAAAACAGCAGTTTTCCAGGGCATCCAAGGACTTTATCAGAAGAAGGTTCATCTGCTGGCCAGACATGTCACTAGATAAGGAGACAGGAATGATGGATTATTAATAACCACTCAACTGTTCACAGTGCACGACATATCTGGGAGTGTGAGGCTCAGTGGAAGAGAGCTCGCCCAGTGTGCACAGACTCCAGAAGTGATCCCCAGTACCATGCAGCAAACAAAGGCTCAGCAGGTATGATGCTGGTCTAACACATCACAGAGCCTGCTGATCTGACTTTAATCCCCAGAGCCAACATTGTGGATGGAGCCCCATGACGCCCACAGGGTATCCTCTGATGTATAACAGCATACATGCCCCCCTCATAATATACAAAAAAATAAATAAATGTTAATAAAAAAGCCAAAGTGTTACAAAGAAAGTCTTTTTCTGTCAATATCTACTGGAAACGTCAGCACTTCTTTATATATAAAAAAGGTAATAACAATATTGGTGGCTCATCTATGCTTATTTGTAGACAGGGAGACTAAGAAAAAATATTTAGTAATTAGGTTTTTGAAAACCTAATTCAAACTAGTACAAATTCTAGTAGGTTTTAATAATAAAAACCCAGAGTCAGATACAGGGGTTAATGCTGAAGATCAGAGAAGCAGAGCAGCCAGCCACTAGAGAGTTCTTTTACCTCTACCAATGCTCAAACCGAAGGAAGAAGCCTGTCCTCAGACTGCATCTCCAGACTCCATCTGTCCACACCAAACCTCAGACTGTCTGAGCTCCTGTCTCCTCCCGCCTTATATTCCTCTCCCTACCCAGTCACATCACTCCTGTCTCCACCTCCCTAGTGTTGGGGTTAAAGGCCTGTGATCCCAAGTTCTGGACTCTTGTGTGGCCCACGGTGGCCTTGAACTCTCAGAGGTCCGTCTACCTCTGTCTCCTGAGTCCTGGGTTTAAAGGTGTGTGCCACTACTCCCTGGCCTCTAGTGGCTTAGCTCTGCACTCTGATCTTCAGGCAAGTTTTATTTGTTAAACAAAATATTTCCCCTTTTTGTCTAAAATTTTAAAAAAGAAGGCTATAACTAATATAAGAAAACCTGTATACAATAAGTATAATAACTATATACAATTTATACAGGCAATAAGCAACAATGTCTAGTCCATTTGCATTTGACAAATTCAGAGGAAATACTCCATTATCTATCCTAGCTTGGTGAGTCCAAAGTGTTGTACCTAATTCATTTTCTATTCTAACTTGAATTACCAGTTCAAAATTATCTTTTTATGTCTCTCAACCTTATACTTTACATTTCTTATTGAATTTCTTTTTTGAGTCCGGTTAACAAGACAAACTATAACTATCTAGTCTTCAACTTCCTCAGAGACCCAAGAAGGAAATAATATTAACTGAGGAAGCAGGAAGTGCGAGCAGGTGACTTCTAGATAAGTGAGAAACAAATCACAAACAATGAGGCCTAAAACGTTCTTCATTTTACACTTTGTATTTCAATTTTAAAACACTGAAGAACAAAATCTCAAATTTCTTTTTCTTTTTTTTTTTTTTTTTTTTTTTTTTGGTTTTTTTCGAGACAGGGTTTCTCTGTAGCTTTGGTGCCTGTCCTGGAACTAGCTCTTGTAGACCAGGCTGGCCTCGAACTCCCAGAGATCCGCCTGCCTCTGCCTCCCGAGTGCTGGGATTAAAGGCGTGCGCCACCACCACCCGGCAAAATCTCAAATTTCTAAGAATGTAAAGTGATACTTTGGTAGAAAATGTAATAAAACTATGGATACAGTTATCAATCACCCCAAATCTCTCTTACAAGGGACATAGCTTGTGATTTCATGTCTCAGTTGAATGGGTTGTCAGTTCTCCTTAATCCCTTTAATCATATATATTTTAAGGGGGAAATTCCCTAGACCTACACATTTCTGCTTCTGTATAATAACTCGTTTATTAATTGTCTTAGTGAGAACTAAGGCTGGATAGTAAGAGAAAACTTGGGCAGGCACTCTGGCTCTTTCCTCTGGCAAAGCTGCGGGCTTCCTCACTCACGTTTTATTACTTAGGGTCCCTAGAGCTCTGCTTCTCTTAGTCCTCAGATCCTGCTGGACGCAACACAACCCAAGAATGCCATGCAGCCAGAGAGCACCTTAAATAACAGCATCCAAACCAAGACTACAGCAATGCCTGCAAACATGGATTATACTGAGACATGAGAGAAGGATGGGCGGGTAGACAGACAGACAGACAGACACAGACATGGGGGTGGGAGGAAGTAAATAATAAATTCCTTCAGAGTTATTCTTAGGAATAAAATATAATTAAGTATTATCAATATAGACTAGTGAGCTCAAATGGCCTCTAGAGCAGCAGTTCTCAACCTGTGGGTCGTGACCCCCGTGGGGCCACCTATCAGATATCCTGCATGAGATATTTACATTACAATTCATAACAGTAGCAAAATTACAGTTACGAAGTAGCACAAAAATGATGTTATAGTTGGGGTCATGGCAGCATGAGGAACTGTATTAAAGGGTTGCAGCGTTAGGAAGGTTGAGAACCCCTGCTTTAGAGGTTATGACAGAGGCAACAAGCTTGGTGTAATATACCTCCAGAATAAATCCTAGTTTGGAATTCAAATTTAGGAGAATCATAAGCCAGACTGACTGTGGTGAGTCTCTCTCTCTTGCAGGAGGGAGAACTACTCTGAGAACAATGAAGTGCGGGCATCCGTTCTCTTAGGGGTACTTGATATTACTACCCATTTCAAGACCACAGCTTTCATGATACTGAGCTTTATTTTAAATTATTTTCATTTTATGTTGTTTATGAATATTTTGCCTACATGTTTGTCTGTGTATCATATGCGTGCGTGGTGCCCAAGGAAACCAGAACAAGGCATCAGAAGGTCTGGGACTGGACTTAGAGATGTTTGTGAGCGGCCCTGGGGGAGCAGTCAGTGCTCTTCACTGCTGAGTTATCTCTCCAGTCCCTATCCTAAATTGTATTCCTGAGATTCGTTTTGTTTTTCACTTGTTTCTGTGTATGGTGCCTGTGTAGAGCACCAAGCGCACATGAATACAGGCTCTCTTACAAACCAAAGGCCCTGGAGCTGGGCTTCTAGGTAGTTGTGAGCCACCACCCAACCTGAGTGGGTACCAAACTCAGGTCCTTTGGAAAAGAAGTAAGCACTCGTAACCACTGGGCCATCTCTTCTGCCCCAACCTTGGTTTTTAGGAAAAAGCAAAAGATGGTCTGGAAAGGTAACAGTGAATGTAATTACCGAGTAAAACACCTACCGGTAGGAAAAGGTAACTATTTCTGAATTCTCTGCTCTAAAAGAAACGAGCCAGTGGAACCAGGGATAATTCCATGTTGGTGACTACACTATCAAGACACAGGTCCCACAAAAAGGATGCTGTTGAGCAAAGTTAGAATCTACAGGTACTCAGGGCCAGGCATGGTAGCACATACCTTTAATCCCATCCTCTAGGAGGTAGAGGCAGGAAGACCTCTGATTGCGAGGCCAGCCTGGTCTACATATTGAGTTCCAGGATAGGCAAGGCTGCATAGAGAGACTGTATCTTAAAAAACAAAACAATCAAATAAACAATCTACTAGTATTCCGAGTGACTCAGCCATGATGAGCTGCCTGGAATCCTTTCCCAGGATTCTCTGCAGCTACAAATTTAAGTGAGAAAGATGGGGTAGAAGGCAGCCTGGGAATGAGGGATAAGAGGACGTGTGTGCATCACCTTGGGATTTTCCAGGCAGTATAATGAAATACACCCCCAATGCAATCCTGACAGTCGTAAAGTCAGTGTAGAACCTTATCCCAAGTTAATGAAGAAATGAGCCTCGGCCAGAATGGGATGAAGTGAGTTACCCAGAACTGAGCTGACAGGGCTCAGTTATCGATGTGAAAACATCCTGAGAAAGACCTGAACACAGACAGTAAGGAGAGCGCTATTTGTAGACAGCAGCAAAAGCAGAAATCATGTAAGTCTTAGGCCTTTGCAAAACACTCTATGTTCTATCGGACACACAAGGAATGAAAGAGTTGATTGCCATGCAAAGGGCAGGTTCCTTGTTCATATCTAGAGCTGGACCTCTGTGAATGTTCTGGGCATGTTTCATTGTCATTTAAAGATATTATGCCAGTGACTCCACTCATCTGTCAGATGTTTCTAGAAGCTAAAGATGTTCGCTTGAAATATCCATTCCCAAAAGCAATGATGTGGGATTCCCCTCTGTATGAATGTGTTTTATTACCATTGATAAACAAGCTGCTTCAGCCTATAGCAGGGCATAATAGAGCCTGGCTGGAAGAAATATATATAGAGAGAGAGTAGACAGAGTCAGGGAGACGGCATGTAGCTGCCAAAGGAGTAATGTGTCGGCACCCATAAGCCACAGTCTAGTAGCAATACAGAGATTTTTAATAGAAATGGGTCAATTTAAGATGTAGGAGTTAGTTAAGAGTTAGCCTGAGCTAATAAGCCAAGCAGTGTTATAATTAATATAGTTTTTCTGTGATTATTTGGGTCTGGGTGGCCAGGAACAAAGGAACAGCCTCTGCCTACAAAGCAATAGTAAATTCTCCCACACATAAAAAACAAAAACAAAACAACAGCATTTGTTCAAAGTTTGAAAGTTACAAACAGAAACTTAACGACTAGTTCCAAACACTATAGATACTGTGTGATACCATCTAGTTTATCCACACCAACACCATTGTTTGCTTTTGGACCACTAACTGCTACCCACCAGGAACTATGAGAACAGCTAACATCATAGTTAGATGTTTCTACCTGTATCCTATTTCCAGTGAAGGAAGATGGGGCTAAAGTCAAAGTCACTACCTTTAAATATTCATGGTAACCAAATACTCATGTTAGACTATACTACAATCAATCTGGATGCATAAAATTTTATGGTTTAATATAAAATACAGGGGAAAAACCAAGTATGAACAAAACTAAAATAGATTAATTGATGTGTAGGAAAACTCGACGCTCAGTGGAATTTTCCACCCGAGCCTTTCACATTCCATTTGATCCATTCACTGATAATACTAGCAGCCTAAAAATGAGAAATCACACTGAATAAACCATCCAGTATAATATACACAGATTAGGAGCCTATATAGATTATTAAATGTAGCCAGGGCAGAGGAGAAAAGCACCATTGTAAAGTTGGGTACATGCAGTTCTCAGGTGATTCAGTGACTCCAGGCATCCCTCTGTTACATGGGACTCCCCCGTTGTTCCTCCCCACTTATGGAGATGTCAACAATGAAAGGGGTAGGGGAGAAGTCTTTCTTCACTTACAGCACTTTAAGGCTTTTGTTTATGCCTATTAATTGGAAAGGCGTACTTGGGGCTTCTCTCTTAGCCTGATATGCTTTTCAAGTAAGCAGTTACTTGAATAATAATCCCCAAAGTATATTAATATCCATATGATGGTATTTTAAGGCAGCAGAATTCACCCATCTGAGGGAATAAACTATCAACTCAACCATCTCAGAAATTTAGCAAGCACATACTGCTCAGATGGAATGCTTAGGAACCTGCATGCATGCTACAGTCCGTCACCTAAATCACAAGGAGGAAACACAGTAATATTTCAATCAACTGTACCTTAGTTTCTCTTCACACAAGCGAGAGAGAAACATCCCCAAAGCAAGGCCCATGTGGATTTGCACGGCTTGAGATTCATCAGCACTTGGTTTCCCAGGTAACCTGGCAGTCAGCATGTTCAGGATTTCCTCAACCTTCTCTTTGCAAGAGATAATGAAAACCGGCACAAGGAGAGACAAAGCTGTGGCGGCGGCAGAGCGCGCAATAGCGCTGGCCGTGTTCTCACCAGAATAGGACTTCTAGGACATGCCAAAGAAAGAAAACAAGGGTTAGCCTCTTGTTTAAACACTTACCACACAAACACTGCAGCAACACAGGCTTCTTCTATACTTGCCCTGCAGACAAAAAACAGAATCTAAATGTGTTTGCTATATACCCTGATTTCAGTCAATGAGTCCATCCATTGCCGAGTGAAATCAGCAATGTTCTTTTAAATTTCAAAGACAGAATTCAAAGTGTCTATGTTGAGAAGTTGTGGGCTCTCTCACTACATAAACTCAAACAGTTTTGATGTTTTTAAAAGCCTGCATGCATATAATAGGAAAGCCAAGTCAGGCTGTCAGCTCTTAGACAAGCTATATTACAATTGTCCAGAAAGCTAGGACTTGCCCTGAAAAGAAAGGGAGGTGGACAGGAGTTTAAGTTCTCTCTACAGAGAAACAAGTGGAAGTTTAACACAAGACCTATTGGCACATCTCCCAAAATTTTTGGTGGGAACACAACCCAGTAGATGGATTATTTCCTACAGGGGGGTTAATTCCTTTTAATTAAGAGGGAAGTTGAAATTCTAAAAGCTTCTGGTTAAAAGCAATAACTAGCTATTCAAAAGGAAATGGAGGGCTCTACATGTGCCTTCTGATATGCAATTATGGGGAGAGAAATGAATAACAGCCCTAAGAGAATGACAGGGCAGCTGAACGTGAACAGTATCTGCAAGAGTGCCATGTTAGAGCACTCCACCACACACGCTATACGTCTGCAAATGTGTGTCCAGTAGAGAAGAAAGCTTCTTCAGCACCCTCACTATCGTCCAGCTAAGTTTTCAGATGTTTCATAAAGGCGGCGTTGTGACTCACAGTCAAAGCACACTACAATGTGCTTGAATTCTGTCTATTTGCTCGCCGAGCTCTGGTACTTCAAGGACAAAAATCAAGTATGTAGGACATTACACTCCAAGTTAATATAATGCTTCCAAATGACAGAGTTACTCAAAAGGACACAGGAAATAAGGGAAGTGACTTTTGAAATGGGTCTTAAAATGAATAGTGATGCAAAAAGAATGAGAAAAGGTAAGAGGTAATTTTGAACTGGCTAAATAAAGAGGCTGTCTTACTGGTTCATAAGAACCAAGCGGAATGATAGGAAATCTCACAGAGCATCTTGTTCTGGCAAATGTCTGACCCAGCTACTGCATAAGCTTCAAAACAAGTCAAGCAAACCAGCACTAATAGATGACCTCTCTGAACAAAACCTAACTTATGACTTAATTCTATATTACCTACCAAGTTATTTTTAAATCTAGCATTGGACCCTAAGCCCCAGATCAATACATCCCCGGTCTTCCCAAGGGCAAGGGAAGAGGGAACAGGGCATTTACAGAGAAGACTTTTGCAATGCATTGTGGGCTAAATCCATAATCTTAGCAACAGGTCTGGATCTGTGCTACATTTTTCTTCAAACAACTACAATCCTCAGCCACTCAGCTGACTGTCCCGTGATCTCTGTAATTCCCTAAGCAATGGTTACTGATAGAGCAAAACCAAAACAATTCTACACCACAGCAGAAGTAAATTGATTCCACAAGCCCAAAGGGAGAGTCAGACAACAAGATGTGCACTTCCCGTTGCTTCAGTCATTAAGCCGCCATCGTGAAGACAGGAGAGGAGGGGGCAGTCATTTTTCACATGACCAAACAGGATTACTTGGTATTTAAAAAGAATTTTATTGTTTTCAAAATACAATACTTACACTTAAATAATTTCACCTTCCCAATCTTAGGTGAGGCAGAAAAACAGCAAAGGAATTGAACTTTTATTTCACCAGGAAAACAAGAATGGTACCATAAAGCACCAAGTCAATACTCAAAACTGAGAGGTGGCATACAGTCTTTAGTCATCACAGAGGACACCGCTATTCTTATCATTTTATAAATAATGTCAAAAAGACCAAACAAGTTCAGAGAACCATGAATCCCACAACTATAACCCTTGACCCTTAACTACACAGCAGAAAAACCTCAAGAGCTTTCATGCTGCTGGTACCTGGGGCACATCCTAAATCAACCAAACAGTGGAGCCTACCTACACACCAGTCTTTCTTCACAGACACACACACACACACACACACACACACACACACACCTCTAGCCTACAGCTAGAGCTGGAAATTACTACAACATGTCATGGTTTTCGTGTGAACAATGGCTGTCAGGAGAGTTAACCCTTGGTGAGTCTGGTCATTTCTATTTCCTGTACTTACATGATAAAAGCAGGAGAAGAGCTGTCCTCTGGGGCGGTAATGGCTGTCCACGATGACCAGGAGGGTATTAAACACCATGGAAACCCACTCCTTCACTGGAAGGAAATTAGGTTGAACCTGTAGATGAGGAACAACATAGAAAGATGGTAGGAAAACAAGAACCATAAATTTTATTTTGACATCCAGAGTACAGCCATCCTTTTGTTACATAATGAAATGCTATTATCAAAAAGTAAAGTTTATCTGCTTGGACTATATGAAGAGAGTTGACAAATATATGTCTTTACCTGTTCCCCGACAAGAATACATTTATTCAAGATTTATCAGAAGTGGGAAGACAGAGGCTACAACAGAATATACTCAGATTTCCTCTGTCCCATGAACTGTGATAAACAACATATACTAGAAAAAAATCCAAAAAAAAAAAATTGGAAACGTCCCAAATTTATGACTTACCTTTTCACAAAGTAGCCAATTAGCCTGCACCAGTTTGACCAACATCTCTAGCATTTCTGTTTACTATTACATATGGCTGTCTATGACATACCATGTCTATTAGATACACATTTACCTAACTAACAAATTATTTTTAAAAAATCTCCTTTAACTAAAGAGAAAACTTAAAGTCAACCTGTGGCAATGGGGTCAGAAACATTCATCTTAAGATCTTTTGTGACTAGTCATACACATTCAACTTCAATCAGATAATAAGATTTGAATTTTGTATTGAGAAATGGCCAAAGGCAAGGTCAATAAAAATAAAAGCAAAGCCCCACTCTTAACCCGTCATGGCTTCTCAGTATGAAAAGACTCAAAGTAGGGTAAAGAATATGAGAATCTAGAACTTCAATTCTGAGCTACACCCCCGTTATTATGGGACAAATTAACTTCACAACTGGTAGTTCACTATAAATACCCCCCAAGAAAAGGAATCTTAGAATATGTATGATCTTTTAGGGTTATGTATGTGGTTAGTATGTAACCCTTGCTAAGGCATTCCATGGCTCTTTCAATGAAATGAAACATTTCCTTAACTTTTTCATTATTAAAACAAAACCAAGTTAAATATTTGAATGTTAACTAATTATGCTTTTATCATTCATACAATATCCCTGGGCCACACCCACTTCTCTCCACGTAATACATATCTGTAGCCCTTGCCTCACGGTCCTGATTTTCCTGCTCACCGATGACAATGCCACTGGATGTGATATCAGGTTATTTGTGTCTCCAACAACAAATCAGGCAGGACATCGAGTGCTAGTGAAAGCGCACAGTTTGCTAAGAGTGAGAAAGCAGATGAACTGAGCAGGCCTAAGCCAACAGTTGACTCAGGAATCTCAAGTTCACTGAGGGGGTCTTGCTCTTAGGTAGAGGAAGGAGCTCCTCTCCAGAGCAGGGATAGAGTGAAGATCTACACTTAGCCAATCAAAGGGGGATTGCCCCTGACTCAGAGGACAGAGACCCCTCCTTGACCTTGGTCCAGTAGAGGTTTGACTAGACCATGCTTATCTTACCCTTTACCAGGACGTGTCTCACCGGTTACCCACAGGAGAGCTGGTACTAGGTAGTGCCCTACACAAAGCCATAGACACATTTTCCCCCCAAGGAAGGGTTGCCTTGATTCACTGGGATGTTTCTAAACTCATCTACTTCTCTCTCCTCTGTTCTTTAGAGATAAATGATCAGATGAAGCTGTGTTCTTAGCCTACCAATGGCATTTGCACAGGACCCCGTGCCTCTCAATTGTAAATGGTGGCTGCAAGGACAACAAGTGACCTAAGCAGAAAAGGTCTGCTGAGCTATTCCAATAGCTCTTGTGTCAGAGGCTACCTTTCTCCTGCCCAAACCCAGCCTTTAAGTTTTGTCTTCAATTCCAAGGGTTTCCAAATCCAATGTATTTTCAGTTCCTTTTTCAACAGATGAGAGTTTGTTTCCTTGCACCCAGAAAAGCACCATGAAAGGAGAACACAGAGCAGGTGTGAGATGACAGCTCGGATCCCAGTGCTTGTGAGAATGTGACAGGAGAGTGAGGTTGAGGCCAACCTGGGCTATATAGTGAGACCGTATCTTAAAAACCCAAACAAACCAAATGAAGACAAAACAAGAGTACAAACGGCTCATAAAACACTCCTCTAGGACAGAGACAGTGATGTTAGTGATGGCTTCAGTTATCAAGAGGTTAGCATTTACCTGCTGTCGTGAGATTTTGTGTGTGTGTGTGTGTGTGTGTGTGTGTGTGTGTGTGTGTGTCGGCGAATTCATTTAATTTTTGCACTACAATTATCTGGGAAGTACTGTCAATCCGATATCTTAGAGATTGGGAAACAGGCTCTAAAAGTATAGCTCACTATGCAAAGTTTACAGCTAGTAAGTCAAAGTCATGAAATGTAAATATAGGCCTGCGTTATTCCAAAGACTGGGTTCTGTTTTGTTTTGTTTTGTTTTGTTTTGTTTTTAACTACTCAGGCCACATCATATCTGGATAATGATAGCTAACAGATAACAGAACTTTAAACAAGAACAAATCCACAGCCTTTTATTTTGACAGATATGAATTATCTGAAAAAGTACATTGGAAATGAATTTTGGCTAGCCTGCCACATGTTTAATTAAGAAATAAATGCCTTGCAACAATGAATAGGCACTTTATCATTGACATCTACAATTAAAATGCAAAGTACAATATTTTCAGTGTGTAAACACAGCTTATTTATCATTTTCTGACAGCATTGTTCACTTTCGGTAAGCCTGGTTAACCTTCTAAGATTGGTTACCAGTGATGTAATCACAGAAAGATGGCCCTTGTTTCATAAAATTGGCACCTTCAGATGGAAATGACCACTTATCCACACTGGGGAAAGCAGAACAGAAACACAAGTGAATCAGGAAGACAGCAGGGCTAACAAGTAACAGGATTTGAAGATGCGGTCACAGAATTTAACTTTGCAACCCTAGTCCCAGGCTACCTAAGTCAGGACTGAAGAGATGTAACCAAAGCCCACATGCCCTAAATCCCCTCAACTCACCTCCAGGACTCCATCAGAATCTGAGGAAAGGCTGGCTTCGTGCTTGGACACCACAACAGCAAGGCTGCTTAGGGCCAACAGGGCATTTCCTTTGACCACCGGACTCTCCCTGTGTTAGAAAAGATCCCAGGAAAGAAGACACTATCATGGGAAAGCAGACAAGGTGGGAAAGCACAGCCACTGCAGCACAGAGCTGGCTGAAACAAGAAAGAGGGTGCAGCTACGGGACTGCAGAGACGCTCGGTGCTTAGACTACTTGTTGTTCTTGCAGAGGACCTGACTTTATTTCCTAGCATGGCGGTTCACAACCATCAATAATCCAGTTCCAGAAATCTGACATGCTTCCAAACTCCATGGGCCCTAGGCACACATAGGATACACATACATATGCAGGCAAAACACCTTTAATCCCAGCGCTCGGAAAGCAGAGGCAGGTTGATCTCTGTGAGTTCAAGGTCATCATCATCTAGGCTCCAGGACAGGCAGGGATACCTAGTTATCCCTGTCTTGAAAACAAACTAAACTTTAGAAAGCATTGGTCTGTTTATCCCCCAGATACCAATAACGTCTGTGCTGACACTCCTCACCATGATCATTTAGAAATGCTAGCTCTTATTTCTACATTTTCTTCCTAGGAATCTTACTTCATTCTCTGACACAGAATTTCCCAAGCTATATTATTATTATTATTATTATTTTTTTTTTTTTTTTTTGGTTTTCCGAGACAGGGTTTCTCTGTGGCTTTGGAGCCTGTCCTGGAACTAGCTCTTGTAGACCAGGCTGGTCTCGAACTCACAGTCCTTTATTCCCACAAAAAAATGTGGCAGTGTTTGGCCGTCATGACTCCCCTTCTCCCTTATCCCACTAAATCAAAACCAGAAACCTTAGAGTCACTTCGTAATATGACTGACTTGGCTATTCCAGATAAGATGGGGGGGGAGAGTTGTTTTGAGACCACTTGGATTGAGAGTTGTCCTGTTATATAATTCAAATGATAGTTTTCTAATATTAACACTAAACACTCTTATTTTTTTACTTCATAACTTGGCATCATAAAAATTACCAAATTTTCATATATACTTCGCATGCAAAAATGTACACGTATTACACTTCCCAGGCTAATCCTATGGAAGAAAATTCTGAATGAGACAATGATGAGCTGCTGTCTGCAGCAGAACGTCCCCCATCTCAAGATGCTACTCTGGGGTATATAACTGTATCTTCACAATGTCCACAGAGAATGTCCCCAGAGCCCTGGAATGGAGCCGGAGCCTGAGCTCACTGCATACATTCATTCTAGGCAGTACGGGGTAAGAGCAGAAGCGGAGGGTGAGGACGGCCTTCACACCAGTTCTCCAGGCAAGCCTGGTTCCCACCTCCAGATCACTCCACAGAAAGCTGAACCTGAGAACATGTGTTCTTGCATGTTTGCCTCTATTTTATAGGAATCAAGTCTTTTCATTTACTTAATCCTTTCTGCCTCTCTCCCTCCCACCTTGAGCAGAAGCAGTTCAGCTCAGCCCTGCAACTTGCTCATTTTGTTGACCACCCTTCAGTTCAGTCTTCTGTGAGGTCTGCCTTGAGTCAGTAAGGAAGGCATCAACATTCATACTGGGGAACGGGGATGAAAACATTGGAAGGACTCCTGGAGCTCTGAACAAATGGCTCCTACTGAGGTTGGGGAAATGTTAATCCCTGAGGATGGATCATGGGGGAGAAGGGGGAAAAGGAGAGGGAGGGAAGATGAAGTTGTTTAAAATTCTCAGTCATCTGAAAATTAAATCTTTAGTCTTCTCACTACACAGAAAACAGTTAATTTTGGCTACCCAGAATTGCATATCAAATCTCATTAAACATGCATCTTACATAAAAAGTTATAATACTCAAGTTAAAAGGAGAATTTAGCCTATGTCTTTTTAAAGATTGATTCTGATTTTTAAACTTGTGTGTAGGTATGCATGTCCATGGGAGTGTATGATATGTGTGTGTTGATACCATCATGCCAGTGGAGACCACAGGAGGAAATCAGATCCCCCGGGGCAGGCTATGCAGGAGTGAATGCTGACGTGTGTGCTGAGATGCAAACCTGTGTCCTCTACAACAGCAGTGCGTGTTCTGAGCCACTGTGCAATCTCTCTAGCCATGCCTGCTGCAGTATAAACCGGGATTCCACATCACTCTATTTCACTCATCTTGACACACCTGAGTGTGTACAGACTGTGGAAAATGAAGGAAAATATATTTCAGGCCACAGTAATGAGATCGTTGGATGTAGGCTGAATTTTATCTAGACATTAATTTCCAGCTAGAACATAATTGCTCCAGTCTACACAAAGCATCCATGAGTCAGGTTCCCAGCTGGAGAAGGCACCAGGCCTGGAGACCTGCGACACAGCCACAACATCGGCTCGTGGATTACAGTACACACTACATACTTAGCAAACATCAAGGAAGAGCTGGCTGGTGAAGTCTGCGACCAGAGCGGCACAAACTCGCTGCCTTGTTACTCGAATAACTATCCCCTACCAGTCGAACAGCTGTGACTGATTTGCATAATAACATGTCAGCATCAGTACAGTCTTTATCTAAGCAACACCACTGACATTTTAATTAAATTGTCCTTTGGAACAAACTGATGTCATTAACCTAATTAAAAAGCACAAGGAAGGATGAGCTTCAGTGGTGCTTTCCAAGGGACAGAGTATTGCATTACATATCAGCAAAGTGACCCAATCATTTGGGGATTTTCGTCTTTGAGTTCAAACCCATTTAATTAATAATAATGAAAACAAATTGCCATCAGTCATCCGTCTTATCCATGTTCTGGTTCTGCCTTATCATAACCCTGATTCTCAGAAATACTCTCTCAAACGAACAAGTCAGTAACTGTGACTGGAGGTTACTTTCTGCACTTACCAGAACGAAACAAGCCCTGGCCGCGGGCAGCCACTGCCAAAGGGTAGGAGAGAGGGCTCTGCCTGGGTGAAGGAGATGTGGAGAGAAAGTGGCCGCCATTTTCTCCTATTCCATCTCTGTCATTCAGCCTCTGGACCTTAAACAATGTCCTGTTCACTTCCCGCCACAGTTAGCACTATCTCAACTGCTTTATAAGATAAAAATCTACACAAGTACACTGTGAAGCTTTTGATAAAAAGGTAGTAATCCCATAAGAATATGGATTGTTTCATTGTGTGCCCTGAGAATGTGAATACATTGGCTGGGCACCAGTAGCAATGTGCTGTTTCAGAAACCTATAGAGAGGTCATGCGGAAATAAGATTCAAGAACAGAGGTATAAAGGTGACTTCAGAGGCAAAACTATAGTTTGTCTGAACATAAATCTGCTTCTTTCTTTATCGTCCAAGCTTTCTGCTCCAAATGCCCTCTTTCTAAGAGGATGTAAGAACAGCACTGCACAGTAACATAAACCACAAGAGGAAAGAATTCAAGGTTACCCACCCTCACCTGTGCGACAAAGCAGATGCATCCCTAAAATATCCTTTCTGCACCGGGTTTCCACATGCCCATCCCAGCAGTGTGGACAGGAGACCACCAGTTCTCTTTTCCTTTATTCAGTGGGGGGCACAGGGGTGAGTACTGAGCACAGGCTGAGATCCACTTTGCGATTATGTAGCTGTTACTGTGTTCCCATCATGCCTAGTCTTTATAGCTACATTCTGTCCCAGGATATGACATGGGCTTCAGTGCACATGAAATCTCAGGGCAGGAGAGTGCCTATGTCATTGGAGACTAAGAAAGCAAGGCAACACACACAGCAGCAGAGGGTGATGGTGGAAGGGAGATATGAATGCAACTGGCTTGTGTCTCTGCTGCCAGGAACAATTAGTCAGCTTGTTAGTGGAGAGGCCTGAAGTGATGGCTCCTGCAAGTTCATTAGGGGGTAATTTCCTTAGTGAGCTTTGGCGTAGGGTAAATAAAAAGCCTCACGGCAGTAACACTCAACTAATTTTTGTTCAGACCACCGCCAGGATATGACTGACATTGCCTTTCATGGAGTCTTTGTATTAGTGCTGTATATATAAAACTCATTTTTAAAGTGTGTCATAGAGCTGACGAGGGTTCTCCAAGACCAGATGAACTGCTAATTAGAATCAGATTTTAGACACACTGGACCCCATAGCAAGCAGGAAGTGTAAGAGGGTCCCACTTCACTTGCTGCATTCCAACATAGATTCCATAATATATTTGTATACTTAATGCAACTTCCATTCTCCAGAATTCATTTTTCCTCCTTGAACTAAGTTATAATCCTTTACATTTAAGTCAAACCACATGGCATTCGTTACATGTTCAGGTTGAATATCTTCTATTAAAAAGATATGCATTTGCATCCATCCCTCTGTGTACAAAAAGGCATGAGGTGGGAATTAATATAGTTGACAGGAGTTAACAGTGGTTTTCTATAAAAAAGTAACAAAAAAAATTACTTTACAGTTCTTAATGTTATAAAGTGCCCTAAAAGGAGAAAGTGTATGTACCTGTCCAGGAGTGAAAGGTTTATTGGTATTTGGGGTAGAAGAAATGACTTACTTTGCAGCTGTCTTGGTGATCTCATCAGTCAGCATGTCTCTGACCCTGCAATAAAGATGGAAAACAGACATGAGCTTATATGACACCAACGACTGCACCTACTACCTTATTTGTCAATTTCTAAGAATTTCCAGAAGGCCAGTCACATGGCTCAGCAGGCAAAGGTACCCGAGGACCTAACTTTTATCACTGGAAACCACGTGGTACAAGGAAAAAAGACCAAATCATCATAGGACATGCAGGTCTATATGCTCTGACACACAAATAAATAATGAATGTCAGAAATGAATTTTAAAACTTTCAGCAATGCCTCCGGGTTTTAAAAGTACAAGTGTAGAACTGGCCTTGGAAAAGGACGATAGTAAGAGCTTTATTCCCTTCTTTGTAGGATCACTTAGTGAGTATGGGTAAGGAGAAAATGTAACCAAGCAGGCCAGACAGGCGGTGTTGTCAGTTCCAGCCCCGTGGAGTGGTGGGGGCATAGCTGTCCTTCGCTTTACTCTTCCATGGACTGAGTGTTGCCTTCTCCTAAACCTATGCTGAGTTCACCCAAATATGAAGGTAGAGCCTTTACAGATAGACTCGGTGCTCTCATGGGAACAGGGATGAGGAAGCTTGCTTTCTTTCCATTTCCCCCATGTAAGGATACACAGGATGGGAGGAAACACATACTGGTTCCCAGATTCCAGAGCTGGGAAAAATCTTCTATTGTTGAAGCCACCCAGTCTACTGTATCTCTGTAATGGTAGCCCCAAAGGATATTGTTCTCTCCTTTTTGCATGAGAGCTCACCACAATATCAATTTACTGTATCCAAACTGTATATACAGAAATCACTATATGCATATATAAAATACAGCTTCAAATACCAATGCCAAAAGAAGATAATTATACCTATGGGCTGGAAGGTATGCTCAGTGTAAATATTTACAGACTAAAACATCTTTTCCAACATAGGATCTCTGAGGTAGAGTAGAAGGCATTGTGTGGGATTTACATTGTTTTTAAATTTTTGAAGATTTATTTTTATTGGTGTGTATGCGTGTGGTGTTGTGTGTGCACACACCCCATGTGTATGGGTGTCCACAGAGGGCAGAAGATGGTATTAGATTTCTGGAAGTGAAATTTCAAGTGGTTGGGAGCCACCTTATGTGAATGCTGGGAGCTAAACTCGGGTCCTTCGTAAGAACAGAAAGTACTCTTAACTGTGGAACCATTTCTCCAGCCCCTCAACATTTTTTATGAATATAAAACTTAGTATTCAGAACTTCTTGTGCCTGACATAATAAACTCTTAGTAAGTTGAGTCAGCTTTCCTGAGAACAGGTCATCCTGCAGAACCAACGGCAATGGCTCTAAAAGACCACAAGCATAATTTTAAAGGTAATTCGATGGCGAATTTCCCGACAGACTGCCCACACTTCCTGCGGTCTTTTACTTCTCAGCCTGTGGCAGTGACTACTGAGGAGCTGTCTATTAACAGGCACGCGTGGTCCCCTGAGCTCCTCCTGGCCCGCCTCTCTCCGCTGCATCACCAGTTTCTCCTTCCTGTATCATTGCCCTTAGCAAGTGAAGATGCTGTAGTATCTACGCTCCCAGGGAAGAAAGGCCCTCCAACTGCTACTGACACTACGGCCACTCTTTCACATCAGACCCTTTCAGAATAGAATTAACTGGGTCTGCTTCAAGTCCATCCCTAGTCTGGCTTTTATCCCACAATTCCACCCAAACAATTTCCTTCGCGGTCACAGAAGACTTCCAAGAGGCTAGACTGAACCCTCAGTTCTCAATCTCCATCTTCAATATTTGACACAATGCTGGTCCCCTTCTTGGACCACTCTCTGTCCCTGGCTCTAGAGAAACAACACTCTCTTGCTTCTCCCCTATTATTGGTTGCGAGTTTTCTTCTCAAACTACATAACAATTGATGCTCTTAGTGTGTTAGTGTTTATAAATTCTAGGTAATACAGTAAGGACACCCCAGAGAACATCTGCTGAGAAATTGAAGGTCTAAGATAGGAAGATCATCACAATCATGAAGATGTCTTCATGTAGAAAGGAGAAGAGGAAGAATTCCAGACTACATATGAGGGGGAATGGCATTGCTTTGACTGGGGAAATAGAATTTTTACTCAAAAGGACTAAAACAATCAGTTAAAGAAACAACGCTGAGGGGACCAAACTATTCCCACACTGCACTAGAAAAAAAAATAGAGACATATTAGTACAGTTAGCCCTCTGTACCTGTGAGTTCCAAGTCTATAAATATAATCAAACACAGATTACAAATATTTGGGCGACATTATATCTGTACTGTACTTGTGTAGGCTCTTGCCACTTTCCTGGAACATTAATAGTTCACAAGGATAGTCCCAGAATTAACATTGTATAAGTTAGCAAAGTAATCCAGAGGTGATTTATATGTAGGAGGATGTGCATAGATTACACATAAGCACTATGCTGTGTATGAGACATGACCTTCAGGAGGTTTTGCTCTCTGCAGGGGATACTGGTAACAATCCTTCACAGACCCCGAGGGATGGGAATGCAAGCACACATGCATACAAACGTATCTAGGGAGTAGGTGAATAAACCTATCGGGTCTTTCGAGTTCCCTCTGGCTCACACGAAAGGTAATGCAGTCAGCATGGAAGCATTTAAGGCATTTACTGTTCCCTTCATTGCTCATGTCCTGTGACAACAGTGTGCAGCCGAATGTCACCCGCTTACCAGAGCCAGGCTGTGCTTCGCTTGTACTGCACCTCCTCGGGTCCTTCTTTCCCATGCTGCAACTGCAGTTCCAGCTCCGCTATCCTGCCCTGCAAACCACACAAGAGGGATCAGCATGCAGAGTTGCTGGCTAAAATTCCCTTGGAAACGGGCCACAAGTGGTCCTGATGGCATAGTAGATCTTGAAAGTCAGTGAGTCACTTACAATCCTGCTCAGCGAATTCCTGCATTCGCTGGGGAGAGGCCTAAAGAGGCTTCAGGCTCAGCTAGTTCAGGCTTCACTTCAGGAGGCCTTTCAAAGCAGATCTGATTTCCACAGTCCCGATTTAAAAGTCCCCGACATGGCAATGGCAGCTGATAATTTTAGATATGCAAAGACTGAGGTCTGAACACCACTGTCACAATAGCGCAGCAGGAGATTAGGTGAGAATGCAAAACTTAAGATGCAGGCATTATGTAAAAAATGGTAATAACTACTATTCATTAATACTTGTTGAATGAACTTATAAAAACATATACCAAACTTCTCAACTTCGGCCATGTAACAAAAATATAGTTAATATTGTTCCTTTAAGACCAACACCTTCCAATTATTAAACCTTTTAGTTTTTACTGTATTACCGCAATCAAGTATTTCACCTTTATTCCATTATCAATGATATTATCTAATGTAATTAAAACAGTAGTTTACTGATGAATTCTAACTTGGACAGGAGCTCAGATTTTATTAAGCATATAGAGCAATGCTTAGCTATTTCTAGAAGGTTTGGGGGCTGGAGAGATAGTGTGGAGTTGAAAAGCACTGATTGCTCTTCTAGAGGACCCAAATTTGATTCCCAGCACCCACATAGCATCTCATAACCATCTGCAATCCAGTTCCAATGGGATCTTGTGCCATCTTCAGGCCTATGTGGGTACTGCATGTAAGTGGAACAAAATATGCAGGCAAAACACATAAAATAATAAAACAGAACTTTTAATTAAAAAATAATAAAGTCATTTATTCTGGTTATTTCATATCATTATGAATATCTTCAGTAGAGCATCATCATTCTTGAGATACCCACCATGGTTTAATTTGATTTCATTGTTTACTAATGAGGCTGCGTATCCATTCAAAGGTCTACTAACTCTGGATTCCTGTTCTGTCCAACTTTTTTTAAATTAAAAATTATATTCACGTGTTTGTGTGTAAATATACGTTATGTGTGTGCAGGTGCCCATCAAGGCTAGATGAGGGCATTATATTTTCCAGAGCTACAATGAATAGCCAATTAGACTACTTAGTGTCTGTTGTGCTCTGAATGATAATGCCTCCCCCAATAGCCAATCGGAACACTCCCTGGCAAAAGGGTCTGGGAACAGCCAATCAGCCACCTGACATGGTTGCTAGAAATCAAACACTGTGACATACGTGTGTGTGTGTGCACGCTCACATTTTGATGAGATACACCCCCACTCCCATCTATTATCCCTGCTCTTACTGAACCCCTGCTTTCTCCCCACAAGTTTCTCACCTACTTCCATGCCTCCCATAGCGTGGGTGGGATATGGGTAACTAAGCAGTGGCTACATCATTGGTCTACACCATTGGTTGTCGCCTTCTCATTGACTACTTAGTGTCCATGGGGCTTTGAATGACAATGCCCCCAACAGGCTCATATATTTGAATGCTTGGTTCCCAGTCGGTGGAACTGTTTGGGAAGGACTGAAAAGTATGTCCTTATGGGAGGAGGTGTGTTACTGAGGGAGGGCTCTGACGTTTTAAAATTTTTCTTTGATAACTTACCTTGGTCATGGTGTTTAGCAAAAGAAAAGTAACTAAAGACAGGGCCCTAAGGTATTCTCTCACAATAAAGTGTCAGAGACTGCCAAACTAAAAGATATTGCTGATGTTTAACCTTTATACTGGTCTCCTAGAAAGGCAGGAGGTGTAAAATCATTTTCATTTGGTTAAGGCAGAAAAACTGGGAAAGAACAAGCTGAAATAATCACCTGAACTGAGGTTTTTAGGTCATGCATAGATTCCAATTAGTAATCCATCCATCCCTCTTACTATCAGTAGACAATACAAAGAAGGGCTTGAGGATGCAAAAAACAATTCTACCCAATTTAGCCTATGTTTAAAAGAAGCAACAGAGGTCAGGTATCTAGCTCAGTGACAGAGCACACATTTAACACATGCATGGCCCTGGGTCCAATCTCCTGCACCAAAATATACACATAAGAAAAAATCCAAGTGCTCAGAAGTTAACTTATTACAGATCTTAGTTCACAATTACAGCATTAATTTCAGACTGTTTAATAGGTAGCTAACCAACTAAGGAAGCATGTCCACATCAACCAGCCTTCATAACTCTCTCCTGTGTGACATCACATGCTCTCAAAGAGACTTTTTCACAAAACTGGAGGCCTGAACTTCCACAGCATCCAAAAAGAGCAATAATATAAAGGAAAGAATAGAAAGTTCCTTGCCAGGCCGGGTGTTGGTGGCACACGCCTTTAATCCCAGCACTTGGGAGGCAAAGGCAGGCGGATCTCTGTGAGTTCGAGGCCAGCCTGGTCTACAAAGGGAGTTCCAGGACAGGCTCCAAAGCTACGGAGAAACCCTGTCTTGAAAAAACCAAAAAAATAAAAAATAAATTAAAAAAAAAAAAGAAAGTTCCTTGCCAATCAGGTTGGTGAAGACCCAGTTAGAACACTCCCTAGCGAAACAGTATGAGAACATCTGATCAATCTGTCTCTGTATTTTCTCCCTGGCTGGGAAGAAATCCACTTACTTCCAGCATGTCGGAAAAACTGACATGCAATTTGAATCCCAAGTTCCTCTGGAAAACATTCAGGTAAGTCAGGAGATGACTAAGTAGAAGGCACTAACAGTATTCAGGTCTCAAACTACCCATGCCCTATCACTACCCATGTCTAGGAACTAGTGTAGGACGTACCCCTTTCAGCCTGTCATCTAAGGTTAACCAAGGAAAAGGCTCCTCTAACTGATGGACTTTAATGCTACCAAACCTGCCCAGGAACAGACAGAAGTATGCATAGCTGCTGTAACTAACAGAAAACACCTCCAGGACACAGATTCTTGTAATGGGCGAGGATCTCAACGCTGCTCCAGTTCACCTAGGATGCTGTAAGTTCCAAATACAGTCAAACTCAGTGGCCAAGCCCATCAGTGCCTCTCAGGCAGCGGCGACAAACCCACAGCACACTGCTGAATTCTCCACACCAGCCTTTCAGGCTCACGTTTTCACCGACTATCAAGGCAACAGGAGTGTAGAGGTCTTAAGTGAAAGCAGACAAATGCACACATCACTACGCCAGCAGAAGAGAATACTTGACCTACATTATTAAAAATAAAAAAACTTCTCACAAATAGATTCGCCCTTTATTAGACTGGTACAAGAAGGCTGGCTCAGCAGGTAGGACACTTCCTCCCATCCTGATGACCTGAATTCAGTCCCTAGACCCGCACCTACAAACTGTCCTCTTATTTCCACATGTGGACCATGGCATGCCTACACCCACGTACGCACATACGCACACTAAATTAATAAATGTAATGAGGAAATAAAGTGTTAGACCAACCTGTGTTACTTACTACTATAACTGATGATGGTGCTAGGCAAACATGTGAGGCTCTAGAATCAGAAGATTCCCGAATTAAATTCTATTTCTCTCATTTACCAACTGTTGGCTTTCCTTTCCTAGCTGACCCTGCTTGTCCACCGATAATGCCATTATACATGGGTCTGATAACATATACTTCATGGGGTTTCTGTAAAGATTAACTGAAATGGTGTATGTTAAACGTTAGCTACATACTAGTTATTCCATCAATCACAGCAGTTATGGAGAAAACAGAAACTTTTGTAAAGTGTGAAAAATATCACAATCCTGTTCAACTTAGTCCTTCTTCCCTTTAAAGCAGTGGTTCTCAAACTCCTAACGCTGCAACCCTTTAACACAGTTCCTCATGCTGTGGTGACCCCACCATAACATTGTTTTCATTGCTACTCCACAGCTGGAATCTTGCTACTGTTATGAATCATAAAGTAAATAGTTTTGGAGACAGAAGTTTGCCAAAGGGGCCGTGACCCACAGGTTGGGAACTACTGCCTTAAAGCAATATAAATTCTCAGCTGACTGTAGCAGCTGCTCATTTCCTTCTGTCCAGGTGTCTGCAGAATTTTGTCCCTTCTGTAGTTAAGCATGGAGAACGCTACAGTGAAAACGCTAAGGTGTCTGTAGCTTCCTTGACTGGACGGGGCTTGGCTGGCAGGAAGGGCCTTCATTTCCTTCTGTAACCCACAAGCTCAGCACTGTGCCTGGCCAGGAAAAACTGCAAAGTGACTGAGGGAAACATGAAGATGAAGTCCGTGTCCTGCCTTGGAATCTCTCCTCATGAATAGAAACTGTCTGGTGGTATATGATGAGGACACAGACTGAAGCTCATTCCTTTACCCAGGAACTATTCAAAATATAAGGAGCACCCAGACTTGGGAGATGAAACACTGGGTAAATAACAGGGAGCCAGGGACCTGAAGTCCTGGGTTGAGGCTGCTGTTTTGTTCTGCAGATTACAGTGAGGACACTAAAACAATGGTGTTTAAAATGGCTGCAGACTAAGCACCTTAGAAGGACCTGGTGTTGAGGATGCAGGGACCCTGGGCCCCTCCTCAGTTCTAAAGAATCAATTCTAGGTTAAATACTTGCTCTGCTGCACCAAGGTTTGAGATGAGAATTTGAGATGGGAACACAAAAGTCCAGAAACTCAGTCATTTCCCTTCCGGCCCATCCTCTGGCTCTCACTCTGTGCCCTTACAGAGCAGACATACCTATGACACGATGATTCCTTAAACTCCGTAAAAGTCTTAGTAATCTCAGCTCCCTCCCCTAGCACACGCCATTCTTAACAATGACTTTCCAGCCACAAAATAGAATTCAACCTTGCCCATTTGAATAGTTCTCAGCTGATAAGAACTATATTTGACATTTAAAAACTACAATAACATTTGTAATCCTGGATTGAAAGTTGGCCAACTGAGTGTGTTTTATGTATCAGGGGAGCAACTGTTGTTTCAGACACAGATGGCAGACAACAGCAAAGGAAGTCCTGAAGGAATAAAGACAACTGCAGGTACCAGACAATAGTCTGTCCTGCCTATGGGGTGTGCTAAGGTGAGGGTGGCCTAGAGACTGAGGGAGTCCCCAACCCATGCCAGGAGAGAATGCCCACCACTGACATTGCCTGGAGCACCAAGACCCACAGGCTGGATGGTCAAGAGACCTAGGACAGAACCAAACACGGCTGGAGGCAAAAATAAAATTATAAAAAAAAGTCAGTGCAATGATCCCTAACAATATTCTGCTACACTCATAGATTGGTGGCTAGCCAACTGTCATCAGAGAGGAATGGAAACAGATGCAGACTCAGCCAAACATTAGGAGGAGCTCGAGGAATCCTCACAGAGACTGCACTGACAGCCAGGGAACCTGCGTGGACTGACCTAGGCCATCTGCACGTATGTTACAGTCCTGTAGCTGGGTCCTCTGTGGGACTGCTAACAGTGGGAGGAGGGCTGTCTCCCACTCTTCTGCTGGCTTTTGGGAGCCTATTCCTCATACTGGGTCTCCTTGCCCAGCCTTAATACATGGGGAGATGACTAGTCTTACTGCAACTTGACTTGCCATGTTTTGCCGATATCCATGGAAGGCCAGCCCTTTCTAGAACAGAAACAGAGGAGTAGGTTGGGGGTGGGGACAAGGCAGGTACTGGAAGAAAAGAAAGGAGGGAAAACTGCAGTCGGGATACAAGATTAATTAATTAATTATTAATTAAAAATCAATATGATAAGAGCTTCAAAAAAAAAAAAAGAAAAACAGGGCTACCAATGTGAAAGGAGAGGAGCCTATAATCCAGTGAGGGATAGGAGTTAAGTACACCAAGTACCTTCCCCCAACTAATCTAAAGAACAAGTTAAAATGAGGTGAGCATACGGGGAATGTATAAAAGCTAGGACATCAGGGATATATGCCGATGTTCGGAAAACAAAAATCGGGAAAAGTTGAAACATAAATGTCTGGGAGAAGGGTCGAGAGATGAGGCAAAAGATCCAGGCAGGTTCAGCATAGACAAGAGGTGGAGCTCAGTGTGGGGGGCACTCAAGTCCAGATACTCTGGGACAGTCAAGCTGGATACTCAGAAGGCCAAAAGACAGAAGAGAGTAGAGCTGAGAAGGGAGGTGTGGGTGGGACACACAAACGTGGGAATATTCACATGCGGATTTAAGGGTGACTATACACATGAGCCTCACTTTTCTTTTACTTAACACAGTATTTGTATTAATTTTTGAGACACCCATACTATATATTTGGAACATGTTCACTCGCAGCTCCTCCCCCTTACTCTTCCAGTTCTACCCCTCACCACTTCCTCCCCTTTCTTATCTTAGCTCTTGCTGATATACTCATGAGAGAGGGGCCATCCACTGGAGCCTGGTCAACATAAAACTGACTCTCCTTCCCCCACATGCCATCGACTATCAACAGCTTCCCTGCTAGGAGTGCAGGACCATGAGCTCCCTCCTCTCCACGTGGGAATGCCGCCTGGCGTACAGACAACCCCAGCTGCTGTCCGCTCGTGTGTGACAGAGAGTGCTGTCGGCCCTCTGTTTTCACTCGGCTCCTTCAAGTCTCTGACTCTCAGAATCTTCCCACCCTCTCTTCCTTGAAGGGTATGTGTGCAAGAGACAGAAGTCTCAAGCCTTCTTTGTTGTTGTTGTTTTGTTTTGTTTTGTTATTTCAAGACAGGTTTCTCTGTGAAACAGTCCTGGCTGTCCTGAAACTCACTCTGTAGACCAGGATGGCCGTGAACTCACAGAGATCCGCCTGCCTCTGCCTCATGAATGCTGGGATTAAAGGCCTGTGCTATTACTGCCCTGTGACTTACACTTCTTATGAACAAAAGGAACCATGGCATTTTTGCTAGTGCTAGTGCTATTATCCCAAGTGTTTCTATACTTTTTCAACACGACCCTCTGGGCAGAACAATTTCCACCTTCGGAAGGTCAGCTGTGCCATTTGCAAAACATCATCTAACTGGGCTTGCTGAACAATGGCGTTCCTCAATAGGAGAAGGGGGAAGGTCACAGAACCCACACCTGAGTATTCAACTACTCCTTCCAACCAGGTATGAGTAATACTGCCTTAATGGCACAGGCTCTTGGGGTGTCAGGGAGAGGCTAAAGGATAAAAGCCAGAGAAGCTTAGGGAAAGGAGGCTTCATCCATTCAACTACGAGGAAACTATCATTCATGCTAGGGAAAAGTTTTCTGGGGAGGATGCTTTGGAATCACCCCATTCTTGTCAGTAAGCCACACCCAAGCTTTGTAAATAGCCCAATGAACTCATTTGTTTCCTAGGGGGCCTTAGTGCAGTTAAACCTTGGTTTTTCACTGGGACCTTAGAAGCGCGCAGTGGCAGATGCTGTGTAGTCAACCCCAGAGTATATACACATTGTTATAAAATCAGTGGTGAGGAGGAAATGCTGTCCCACAAAGTACACCCCTTGTGTCCTGACCTGTAAAACAGCATGGTATGCGCGAGTCATATATGCAAGCCAGGCCTGTGGAAGAAAGAGCGCACGGTGCCATTCTGACGGCTGGACATGGACCTGTGGGAAAGATGGACAGAAACACGTTAGACTATACAGAATTCAGAATGAAATGAGCACACCAGTTCTTCTTTCCTTTGTATAAGTGGTTTGTTCTCTAAAGCAAATCGAGTTAGCTCAGGACTGAAACCACGACCAATATCTTTTCAATATTCCCAGTTGAACAGAATTTGGAATCTTGTAGAGACAAAATAAAGGAAGCCTGGAATTTTCTAAATTAAAGCAAATGAAACCCTGCAATAATAACAAGTTAAGATGTATTTGTAATACAAATCCTTCTCTGAAAAGCAGGGGGAAAGGCTATAAAACCTCTTGCCAAAGACAGGGAGCAGAGTACTATCTAACAAACCCCCTAGTAATATTAAATAAAAATAAATATTACTCATATCTTGGACTTCAAATCTGACCACTTCTGAATAAACATAAACTTCCAACAGAAACCACACTGTGTAGAAACCATGGTGGAAAAAGCATGCAGATGAGACGGTACACATTGTGTGCAGCGCTGGACAGCTGCCCTCTCATGGTTTGTGGGTATACAAGAGAAAAACGGTATGTGTCAACAGTGCGATCTCCTGAGCAGAGCCCAGACGAAGCATGTGGCTTGGACAGTCGTTTCTGTTTCTCCCTATTAGTGCACAGCATTGCAACACATCTTCCCAGAGTCTGTGCCTGTTCAAGATGCCTCAAGAGAAACAGCTACAGTGTGTCATAGCTCATGCATCCCTAAACACATCAATCACACTTTCACCCATGTTTCCAAACTCTTACCCACCTCCCTACAGATGAGAAAGAGAGAGGTTTGTATATAATTATGACAGAATTACAGTAACTGGTGCTTCGGAACAGTTCCCAGTATCCTGAGAGTATTTTCAAGTGCCTTTCGACAGGAGAGATAGCACAGCTGAGTACAGTCAGTTGTCATGGCCTCTGGGTATGCTGCATTCCCATCCTAGTGAGAGCCTACTATGCAAAGTTCTGTGGATGACGAGGACTATCAAGCACTCCACAAGAACCTTACTGCACGCAGGAGAGCCAGAAGTGGGCATAAACAGACTGCACAGAGGGACTGTGAAGACTCCATGGGACATGTTCCCACATCCATGGGAACAATGGGATGAATTCTGACTTTTGGAACAATGGGATGAATTCTGACTTTTACCTATCACTTCTAGTGTCACTGCTGGTTTTCAAACGTTAGATATTTATAAAGACGTTTTTCTGACTGAGTATTTATGCTGCAAAGCTCTATAGTGTTTTGTCAGTGTGTTAACCAAACAAGGAAAGAGCCCTCCAGCCCCTGTTTGTTCTTAGACTACCCAGAAAGCAAACAATATCCTAGGCCACATATCCAGCCGGGAAGGAGGCCCTCAGTTTTCATCCTTGTTCTCTGTTTCCAAATGCTTTTAATTTTTTCCTAAGAATTATATTCTCTAGTCATAATGTATATTATCATTAGCCCCTATTTTTATACCCAGAATTAATAGAAACAACATTCAAATAATGTAACCTGAAATGTCTTACTTAAAAAATACAAAATATTTTCAAATTCTCCCGCCACATAATCCATGGGTATCATTGTACTAAGAGCTCGTGTCGGCCCCAGCGCACTGACACAGAAAGAACACCGAATCCTTTGCAAAGGCGTAGTCTCAATTTCTTCTTAGTACTGAGTTTGAAATGGGAACGGATTCTAGGAAAAATACAAATGTAAAAGAACAAATGGAATGGTGAGCTTAAAAAAAGAAAGCCATTCATGGCAAGAAACCCCTCGGAACGAGGCTATCAGCAGAAGACCCAACTAATCCTGTGACTCAGGCCACACCGAGAGTATCAGTATCAGAGCTCACTGGCCTAGATTCCAACCTGATGCTCCATGTTTTACGGAATTATAGCTCCATCTTACTGTGCCCTGGGATTAGCCCTGGAACAAGTAGACATCTTTAAAAGCACTCTTGAGTGTTCTCTCAGTAAAGAGACTTCGGGAAACAGTATGCTGATAACCAGGCCCTTTTCATTTGTGTCTCAGGCCAAAAGGCTTTCCATAACCTTTAGAAAGCTATTTCAATCCAATATGTAATTATTGAATTGCCTATTTTTGAGGTTGAAGTTGCTAGCCTGAAAAATAAACTCAATCGGCATTTGTGAAGTATGAAAATTATGTTTAATTTGCTAGACCTGTGAGAAATCTTCAGAAAACCTAGTCAACAAAACAGCAAATAATCATGAAGTTGCAAACCTAGTTACCCAGCAGTTATGAATGCAGGGTAAGTAACCATTGTTTCACTGAGTTTTCCTATAACTAGCCATACATACTCTTACAGTGACAACTATGTGAGAGACTGCCCGGGCACACAGGTCCTCTGTCTTCAGAGTCAGAGGAAAGTCTCCACATGTATAAAGCGGTAAGTATGATGAAACATCATTTATACAACTGAAAAAGGAGTCAGACAAACATGCAAAGAGAAGAAGCAAGCTAAAGAAATAAGAGTGAGGGCTGGAGCATGCTCCAAGGCTAGCAGAGTGCTCATGGTAGATCTCACTGGGAGGGTCAAGTCTGAGTGAAAATTTCCCGATTGTGAGGATATGCATGCTAAAGGGAATGCAGAAAGGTTCAGCTATTGGGAAAGTTTGATAGTTCCTCAGAATACTAAACATAGCAATATCATATGACTACACAGTTCTACTTCTAGATAGAGTCCACAATTAATTCAAACAAGAATTTGTAAATAAAAGTCCATACCAGGATGTTCACAATAGCAAAACAATAAAATGAAGTGAAATAAAATAAACTAATATCCATCCATGGATCAATAAGCCATATTAGCCAAATAAAGTCCTATTGCGTGCTGAAAGGATAATCTGTAGATAAACCCTGAACACATACCAAGCCAAGAGGAGGCAGACACAAAAGATCACATTATAGGATTCTGGTTATGCAATAACCAGAATGGGCAAACCAGCGAAGACAGAAAGCAGATCAGTGGTTGCTGGCAGTAGAGAGTAAGACAGAGAGAGAAGACAGGAAAAGTGGGAAGGGACTGTTTAATGGGAACACGACTGTTTAATGGGAACACGACTCATTAGAAAGTATTTAAAATATTCTTGAGCAACAGAAAGGGAAGGGTGGTACAACGCTGTTGCCTGTTAAGAGGCAGTGAATTTTAAACTGTAGCATGGCTAACACACGCTCTGGGTGTCATTTCAGTACAAAGCAAACCAACAACAACAAAACCAGAAAACATCCCAAAGGCCATATACAGGCACAGGGCTGACCTGTGTGAGAAAGCCATAAGACCAGAATAGCTAGAGTGGATGAGCTGAGAACAAGGAACACACAAAGGAAAGCCCTGGTGGACCACAAGGGGACCCGGGAGTCCAGACTCCTCTAGGTCTCTTTTTCACAACATGTTTTCATTCCTAGTTAAAGCGGAGCCATTTCCACTCTCCAGTGTTGAGAGGAACCAGGAGGTCTCATTACTGCTGACTACCGAGCTGAAAACAGACAGACAGAGCTCAGAGCAGGACAGTCTTGCGGAGGTTTCCACAGTCATCCCGTAAGAGAAAACAAACTCTGAGAGCACTGTGCCCCGACGCTGTAGAGTAATGGCTCCCACTCAGCTACGCCACTTGTCACCCCACTTCTGATACCATGTTAAACATCTGAGTCAGAAAATCAAGATGACTTGCCTAGACACAGAGAGGGAAATTGCTGGGACTTGGAGTCAGCTCTTGGTTACTGTAGTTGGTCCCTTGTGCACTGTAAGCTCTAATTTTAATTAGACGGAGACAGAAAAGGAAACAATAGTTAGGTGAAGGCGACAGATTTGTGTATGAAGAGTAAGAAGGCCCTTTTAAGGATGCTAGGCTAATTCTCATCTTGAGTGATGCTGCTTACAGAAGTATGTGTACCTGCCAAAATGCACAGTGTATACACTAACGGGGAGGAAATCTATATCAAGTTAAAGCTCAATAAAAATATAGTTTGCATCTATTAACACATTACAGGGTATCTCATAAATATGAATAACAATATGCACAATTTTTTATATTTTAATGTATCAGTTAAATTATTTTTAATTAAAAAAATCAAAAGTAGTTTAAAACCATGGCTTTTAGAACGTGTTTTTCAGACTCTCACCCTCAACTATTTCTTACACTCAGCTGGCTTGTTTATCATTCATAACTCACTCTCATTTATCTTTCCTGTCTCTGTCAATAGAATCCATCAATATCCCTGTTATCTGTTGAAACTCAGAGGTCTTCCTGACTCAACAATCAAGCCAATTTCTGAAATGCAAGTTACTCCCAGGTGACTATGCACCACCTATCTGATCTTCAGTACTCTTAAATCATTCCTCGCTAATCCATCACACACAAATGGTGCTACCTCTGCTGCATTAACTCAGAGAACTTTTTTTTGCAAAACCTTTAACTATTAATAACAAATATCATGCAAGCATTTTATACTACTTAACATCACTACACCAAACACAACAATGGAGAAGAATAAAGGTATTTGACTTCAGCTGCTACATGGGATACAAAGGAATATCAACCCTAACATTCATTCTCCCTACATTCCCAGAAGAAAAAGCATTTCCACTTCATGTTAGAGACCATAAAAGACACTCACTGCACCACTGTTCATAATCATGATTAGGAGGCTTCAACTTTCTGTCATTAGTAACCCTGTTGCCACAAAGTAACTTTCTGCCATCTCTATCCACTGATAAACAGTGAGAAGGGAAGAGTTAAGACGATACCTATTTCAAGTGCAAAGCCCTCATTTCTTTGTAAGTCGTTCCCAACATTCAATATTCCCCCACACCCCACCCCGCTCCCCCCACCACCTCTTCCCCCATCATTGTCTCTCCACCCTGTTTCCCATCAGGATAACATTAGCCTGAAAGCTGACAATTCAATCGCATCTCAAGCAACCATTTACTCTGTTATTTAATAGAAGGGGAAACCCAGTTACCATAACAACTCACATCCACATGGTAATTATGGAGTATCTAAAGCACGGCAAACCGTACTTTTCACAGTATTTGCTAGGGACAATCTGTAAGAGCCACAGATATAATTTCTCCCCACTATTATTCACAATTTCATCTAGCTGTTCACATTGCATAAATGTGAACACTATCTTTAAGGACCTATTTCTAAGACAAAAGAGCAATTGCAGGAAAAGATGAGGCTGCACTTTCTTATATTTCAAACAACTGGTTATGCATTATCTAACTTGGGACAGCTTGGAGGAAAATTTAAAGAATTAGGAGAAGCAAAGTTAATTTCTAGTGCACAAAAAAAATCAAACAGTGGTCATTTAAGGAGGTAAAAAATGTATAAACAATGATTTACTTCAGAGTACATATTTCCAGTAAGGATGAATAAAGTTTCTCTAAAACGAAAGTGGAGAACAGCTCATTACTTAATGGTAAGCATAAACACGGCTGGGAGGTACTGTCAGGATCAGGAACATCTGCATCGCCAAGAAGGAAGAAAGTAATTCAATGTGACTGCCATTCTCATCCCGGGATAAGCCACCACTGCCCGGTTTAGAAGAGAATGTCAAGTCAAAGCAGGAAATGCCAAAAGATGATGAGACTGCCAGCAAATTCCAGGGACGGAAACTGTTGCTCACTCTCAGCTTTCTCCTGGAAGGAGAAAGTCATTGCCCAAAGGGCTGGAGGTATCCATCAGGGCGGGGTGCTTAGAGAAGCCTACAAGATGGGCAGGGACTACTGATAGAACCCAGTTCAAAAGATTAAAAAAAAAATCACTTTAGGTTTTACCCAAATCTAAGGAGATGGTAGTCACATGGAACTGAATCAGATGTGGATCTGTAATTCTTGAATAAGTATAATAGAGAGTGGAATATCACTTTTTAAAAAGGCAGAAAATAAGGGGCAATTTGTCAGAGATGACTTTACATAAATAACTCACTGTGGCATTGAAAAATCTTAGTTTTGCTGACACATGGTTCTCGAGAAGTATTAATACAATATTATATATGAAAAGCACAACAAATATGAAAATGCCACTTCCAGTCTAGTACATAAGGGGCTTACAACTCACTATTCATCCTAACAATTACCAAACTGATACACACACCAGCTCTCTGAGACCTGCTAGGGAAATATATAGGAGAGCAAAGTACAGCTGGGCAGAGAATGACGCAAACACAGAGAATCACAACTTTCTGAAACAGTAACCAGGAAGTAGACCCCTACATGCTAATAAGAAATCCGGTAGGAAAACCCAGATTGGACCTAGTCAGAGAAGAGCTGGACAACCGGTGGATCAGAATCTTCGCTCATGAGAGGACCACACACCTCTGTATATTCTACCTAGAAGAGGTTGGCCAAATTTTCACAATGAAAACAAAGGAAAAATCACCCCACACATACAACATGGGGGAAGGGAAACAAATCATTCTGAGATACGCCATCAGAGAAGCCTCACTTAACTAGGTTATTAAGTTACATTGTGAGACTGACTACATAGCCTAAGCACCACATGTGAACCTGCAATTCCCCTCCTCCAGCCTCCAAAGTACCGAGATTACAAGCACATTCCAATACGCCTGGCTCCTAAGAGGGTGTTAGGAGAGCCTAACTAACATGGAGGGAAGGAGATACATAACTCCAAAGTCTTTTTAATCCTTCCATGTAGAAAAGGCATACATAGATTCTGCTGCTCTAGGCTTACCTTTCTTTACGGCAGAAATGAAAAACATGTGTGAAACTTATAATCATACCAATTAAAAAAAACAGACCTAATTATACAATTAAAGAATGATCCCACATCACCACAATCCTTTAACCACTTACCACTAAAATGATTAAAGGTCTATTTATTTCAATTCCATCATATCCAGGTATCAGGAAAAGAACAAAGCTCATTAAAAGGCAAAAATTAGTTACAATAAATGGAGCAGAAACAGGAATTAGAGGCAAATAGTGAGTACTATTGGAATTCTCAGACCGGGGATTTTAATCAAGTCATTAATGCGCGGTGGCTGTGATGGACACAGCAAACAGCACGGAAGAACAGTGGACAAAGTCCTAAGGCAGAACCAAAACGAAACTCCAAGGATCAAAAGACCTGCTGCAACAGAAATGGGAAAAAGCCTGTAGTGTGTTTAAAAGACTTGCCTCAACTAAAGATAGAATATCTGAGTTTGAGGGTATATCAAGAGACCACTGAATCTTTAAAGCAAAGAGAAAACAACAACAGAGTGTCTACATTCTGTAGAAAAGGTTACCAAACATGCAATATACATAATGATCAACAGTAAGGTCTGATCAAGAGAATAAAATCTGCAGGGTCTAGGTAGAGACCTAACATTCATTCAGGTTGGGCAGGTCAAATAACCCAGTAAGGGGATCACCCCTCAGAAAGGTAACACCATCCCTTGGAAGGTGGGGTCACGATATGCAATATTATAGAGATGGGCAGAATAAATAAACCCTTCCCAGGACCCCTACCCTAGAACAGTCTCCTACAGAGATTAAAAACAGAGCATTAGAGTGGCAGGACCACATGGAAGAGAAGTCTGTTGACCTTCAGGGAAAAAGAAACAGAAAAAGATACAAGAAGCACCCGTGGCAAGGTAAAGGCCTCAAGGCCACATCTCCAGTGAGAGGCTGCAAGCTTATCCTACTTCTTAGAGTTTTCAGAACCTTCCCACATAATGCCATTCCCAGAGGAATAAGTGTTCAACAGATGAATCTAAAGAAGATATTTCTTACTAAAACCTAATATATTTCAAAGACAGAGACAGGGATTAGGCTTATTTACAATTATAAGGTACTAACACCACATGAGAACTGGTAACATGTCACTTGGAAGTGCTTACCGTCAACTCTAAGGCAATCAGAAAGAAAGAAAGAGTAAAATTAAAAAGCATAGCTATTAGGCTAACAAGAAAGAAAATAGAATCACATAAAACTTCCAAGAGTACAGAGCGAAATTGGAAGTAAAGAACATAAATAAACAAAGAGAAAAGCATAACACCATAATAGACATTAACTAAGCCATATCAATAATTACTCTGAGTCAATGTTCTATATGAACTAATTAAAATACAATGGTGAAAGCCAAACAAAAACCAAGACCCAGCTATATATCTTCTATAAGAATACAACTTTAAATACAATGACACACATAAAGTGAGTGTGGATGAAGATACCAGAATGATACTGATAAATTAGGTGTGCATATGTTGATTTCAGGTAAGGCAGGCTTCACAACAAGAAATATGCTAAGAATAAAGGGAACATCACATCACAATAAAGGGTGAATTCCCCCAAAAGGTAATAATTCTTTAAGTGTATCTACTAACAAAGCATTAAAAAATGACAAAGCACTAAAGAGAGCAGAGTCAACTGTTGTGGACAGGGACTTCAATGCCTCTCTGTTATAACACACAGCAAGCACAGAAGAGGAAGCATACACTGAAACGCAACCGGCCAAAACTGACATCTGTTATTTCTTCCAGTAACTGCTAGCTATACAGTCTTTTAAATCTAACATGGATCTACCAGGAAAGACCACATTCTAGGCAATAAAGCACACACAATTAAATTTGAAAGAATATAAAACACATGATATTCATTCCCATACCTCAGTGGAAACCAACTAGTAATCAACAACAAAACATGACTAGAAAATCTCCAAAAGCTTGGGAACCAAGTGAACAAATTATTAATACATTACAAACAAATAGAATAGACCTTTTTTTTTTCTTACAAGATTTTGACAAATAAAAAATAAAAATAAAAAAGCAGGGCAGTGGTGGCATACAGCTTTAATCTCAGCACTCAGGAGGCAGAGGCAGGAAAATTTCAAAGATCAAGGCCAGCTTAGTTTACAATGGAAGTGCCTGTACAGCCAGGCTATACAGAGAAATCTTGTCTCAAAGAAAGAAAGAAGGAAAGGAAGGAAGGAAGGAAGGAAGGAAGGAAGGAAGGAAGGAAGGAAGGAAGGAAGGAAGGAAGGAAGGAAGAGAAAAAACAAGGAAGGAAAGAAAAAACAACACATGAAATTTTGTAGGATGAAATAAAGCAATGATGAGAGGAAAATTTAGTGCAATGCATGCATGTGTTGGAAAAGATGCAAGACCTAAAATCAAATATCTAAGCTTATACCTTAGGAATGTAAAAAAATGAATGAATGAACGAATCAAAAACACAAATTAAATATAAAATAATAAGGATTAGGCAGCAGCAGGTGGATTTCTGCGAGTTCAGGGCAAGCCTGATCTACATAGAAGAGAAATCACTGAAATTAAAAACTAAAAGCTTTTTTTTTCTTTTTTACGCTTTGTTTTTAATTGGGCGATGCATTTTCCCTGCTCCTATTCTTTCCTCCCTTTTCACTTCCACCCTCACCCCCTGCCCCAGTTTACTCAGGAGAACTTGACTTTCTCTCCTTCCTAGTCGGAAACACACGATCAACAAGCAAAACAGCAGCCTACAGCACGGGAAAGGATCTTTACCAACCCCATGTCTGACAGAGGACTGATCTCCAAAATAAACAAAGAACTCAAGAAACTAGACATCAAAAGAACAAATTATCCAAAATAGAAAAATGGGGTACAGATCTAAACAGAGAACTCTCAAGAGAGGAATATCAAATGGCTGAAAGACATTTAAGGAAATGCTCAACATCCTTAGCCATCAGGGAAATGAAAAGCAAAACAACTCTGAGATATCATCTTACACCTGTAAGAATGGCCAAGATCAAAAACACTGATGACAACTTATGCTGGGGTAAAGGGAACACTTCCGCATTGCTGGTGGGAGTGCAAAATTGTACAGTCACTTTGTAAATCAGGATGGTGATTTGTCAGAAAATTAGAAATTAATCTACCTGAAGACCCAGCAATACCACTCTTAGGCATATAACCAAAGGATGCTCAATCATACCACAAGGTCATTTGCTCAGCCACATTCATAGCAGCATTATTCGTAATAGCCAGAACCTGGAAACAACCTAGATGCCCCTCAACTGAAGAATGGATTTTTAAAAAAGTGGTACATTTACACAATGGAGAAATACTCAGTGTTAAAAAATAATGACATCTTAAAATTTGCAGGCAAATGGAAGGAACTAGGAAAAACCATCCTGAGTGAGGTGACCCAGACCCAGAAAGACTAATATAATATATACTCACTCATAAGTGACATTTAGACATAAAAAAGACCCTAAAAGCTGGTTCTTTAAAAGGTTAAATAAAAATCAAGAACCCTACAGCCAATGAAACTAGAAAAAAACAAGAGAGAGAGAAAATTTGCTATATTTAAATTAAAGAGAAGATACAACTCCAGACCCTACGAAAATTAGAAGGGAAGGGTAATAAAGAACCCTGTGTACAACTCAGTGCCCCAAGTAATAATCAAGATAAACAGACCAATGCCTTGAAAAACACAACGTTCCAAAGTTCACATGAAAAACACATTATCTGAATAGGTTTATACCTTTTAAGAAAACTTAAATTTTAAACAGTTATTAACCTTTCAGGATGGAAGTACACATCTCGGATGTGCTCACGGCTAACTACCACTAACATTTAAGGAAGCAGCCATTCAGATTCTCTATGTCTCTCTTTTTTTTTCTTCTTCTTTTTTTTATTTAGCATTTATTTTAGGATGAGTCTTCTTTTTTTTTATTAATTAATTAATTTAATTATTAAAGATTTCTGCCTCTTCCCCGCCACCACCTCCCATTCCCTCCCCCTCTATGTCTCTTTTAGAAGACAGAAGCTGACATTTCCCCCATTCTATTAAATCAGCATTACCCTCAGTGTGAAACTATGCAAAGACGTCAACAAGAAATACATACAACAATATTTCCCATAAATGTAATTATAAAACTTGTCAAAAGCATGAGCAAATTGAGTCGGACAATGTAAAAAACACATCATAATTAGAGGTATTTATCCATTGAAACTAGATCAATATTTAAGAATGTATAGTACAGAAATCGCACATTGTAACAATAGATGAAGACAAGGGCACTTGAGAAACTCAAAATCTACTCATGATTCAAAGCCAAAACTTCCAGGTAATTTAACCAAGGTTAAGTCTATGCTTGACAAAGAAAATCTACATAACAACTCAGTCAACAGAATCCCAGAGTACACATGATAGCAAAGAGCTAGAAGCTTCTTTTTTGAGATCCTAACAAGGCAGAGATGTCAATTCTCAGAGTCCT